>NW_028159308.1:0-74435 GCF_964263955.1 Coregonus lavaretus | reverse complement strand
TGCGGAGATCATCCGTTCACCTACTCTGCATCTCACAAAGACACGCCGATTGGAACCAAAAATCTCCAATTTGGACTCATCAGACCAAAGGACAGATTTCCACCGGTCTAATGTCCATTGCTCGTGGTTCTTGGCCCAAGCAAGTCTCTTCTTCTTATTGGTGTCCTTTAGTAGTGGTTTCTTTGCAGCAATTCGACTATGAAGGCCTGATTCATGCAGTCTCCTCTGAACAGTTGACATTGAGATGTGTCTGTTACTTGAACTCTGTGATGCATTTATTTGGGCTCCAATTTCTGAGGCTGGTAAGTCTAATGAACTTATCCTCTGCAGCAGAGGTAACTCTGGGTCTTCCTTTCCTGTGGCGGTCCTCATGAGAGCCAGTTTCATCATAGCGCTTTATGGTTTTTGCGACTGCACTTGAAGAAACTTTGAAAGTTCTTAAAATGTTCCGGATTGACTGACCTTCATGTCTTAAAGTAATGATGGATTGTCATTTCTCTTTGCTTTCTCTTTGTAATAGAAATAAGGCCATGCTCATAAACAAATAAATGAAAAATGTCCTTCCTCATCATAAACGTCACTGACCGCCACTGCTTTAACATGATTTCACATCTGTTGATCCCAGGTCTGCTGTTGCGTCCTCCTTCAGTTACTAATCTGCATGCAATGTTTTCTTATTGTGAGGATAGACGCTGAGAGACGAGAAGCAGGTACAGGGAGTGAACATTTAACATAAACAGACATGAAACAAAACACGGACAGCGTCTGGACATGGGGAAACATAACGACATTACTGCTGACACGGGGATCAAACTGAGGAAGAGTCAGATATAGGGGAGGCAACACAGGGATCAGACTGAGGAAGAGTCAGATATAGAGGAGGTAATAAAACAGTGATGAAGTCCTGGTGAGTCCAATGAAGCGCTGATGTGTGTAACCATGGTGACAGGTGTAATGATGGGCGGCCTGGCGCCCTCGAGCGCCAGGGAGGGGGAGCGGGAGCAGGCGTGACACTTATCAAAGGTCACAGTTTATTTTCTTCTGTGTTCAGGTTAGACGTAATCATTGTAGAAAGACAGACAGTCCAACCTTCCATCTTATCATCTGTTATTGATCACTTATCAGGGATCAATCAGAATAGGCTCTCTGTTGTCTGTACCTGAGATGAGTAGGTCAAGTGTTATTCAGTGAGTTCATCATTTAATTGATCTGTGTTACCCCCTCCCACTTCCTCTACAAATCAACTTGTTGGACAGCCCTCGTGATTCCATCACCACACAGGAACAAGTTCAACATTGTTTTCTGTTTTAGTTTCTTTAATAACAACCTAATGCTAAATCTACAGCCACGTTTAATATAGAAGGCTATTTCCATACAACACAAAGAACACATCATCCGCATATACTATTACAGGGGGGGGGGGGGGGGGTATCCCACAGGTGCAGGCTTTTATTCCAACCCAGCACTAATACATTTGATAGGTATTTAACTGTCCAGCCTTTGATTAGCTGGATTCAATTGTGTGCGTGCTGGGCAGGAACAAAGATGTGCAACCCCTTGTGGGATACCCAGAACCCAGGTTTTTAAAAACACTGACTTGAATCATAGAGCAAGGAGCTCTGTCGCCCTCTAGAGCGCATGTTCAGAGATAAAACCATCTCTTCAGTGTAGAGCCATGGAGTTCTTACCACAGCCAGGGGTGTATTCAACAGGAACCAAACGGAAGAAAAAAACTGACAAAACGGGGGAGGGAAGGACCTGAATGTGTCCAATGAGAGAAACGCTTGTTTTTCCTTGCGAAATGTAAATAGTTGCAAAAGATTTTGCTACGGTTTACATTAATGAATACAGCCCATTATTTTCCACTAGGCCCAGCCTCCTCACCCCTCCTGCAGAACTGGATCGAGAATGTTTTATTTTTTTTTCTGAGCATATATATATATATATATATATATTCATTCTGTTCTGGATCATTTTAATTTATATGTTTTGACTGTAGCTTTAATAAGAGGCTCATCAGAAGAGGATATGCATTAGGATGACAGAAGGGAATATTGTAGTACATTTATTGTTATTTCTCTGATGATACCATCAATTTGATATGATTTATTTGACAATAAAAAATTAAAAAAGACAATTGGAGGATAACACAAAAAAAACGTTTTTAAAAACGTTTTTCCATTGTGGTCCTCTTCATACATGTTACACATTCACAGCTAAAAGCTGAATTGCAGTGAACATCATCACATGGCCAATATAATGAAACAAGTGAAAAAGACCAACTCATTGGAATAGTTCTCCAGATGACAGTGGTCCCTGTCGTTGGTAACCAATCAACTGGTGCTTTTCTGAAATACAACAACAAACTATTTTGTAAGAAATGTAGAATATGCGATAGTGAGATTATTATTTTATTTTTTACAATAACAAACAGTCAATTTAACATGACTGTCATTGCCACATAAACCATGTGCAGTTTTAAATCAATTCACTAAGAAAGATGGAAGAAACTTTAACAGTGGATTATTTATCTATAGGCTAGCTAAGAAAATCTAGATTTTCACCCCATAAAGCTTATTTTTTGCCCAGTGCCAAACCTAACCACATCTCTGCCCTGTAGACAGCAGCACTCTTTCTTCCCCAAGTAAAGGATATCCTTGAAAGTGGATTCGATAATCATATATTATTTCGTCCATTTCCATTTTGTTTGTTCCTCATCAGCTAGAAGACAGAAGGTTCCCTTCACCATCTGCAGAGAACACGATGAATGATCACTAACCAAGTCTGCAATAAAAAGTGATAATTCCAGTACTGTAAGTTATTACAACTACATTGTGGAGTCTCATATACACAGACAACAGAAAATGCCTTAAAGGGATAGTGCAACATTTTTGACAATCAAACCAAATGCTAGCATGCTAGTTCCCGTAGAATTCCAGTCGTTGCGCTAACGCTAGTTAGCAATGGATCCAGAAACGACATCAATCTTCCTTCAAACCGCATGCAGATACATACAAATGCTATCCATTAGTTGATCTGACTCTACTGGGAAGTAGAAAAAAGGTTTGGCAAAATGTTGCACTATCCCTTTAACATACTGTAATAACTCTGACAAACAACCCTTTGATAGTTTTATTTGATTTATTAGGATCCCCGTTAGCTGACGCCAATGGCGACAGCTAGTCTTACTGGGGACAGCTAGTCGTACTGGGGACAGCTAGTCGTACTGGGGACAGCTAGTCTTACTGGGGACAGCTAGTCGAACTGGGGACAGCTAGTCTTACTGGGGACAGCTAGTCGTACTGGGGACAGCTAGTCTTACTGGGGACAGCTAGTCGTACTGGGGACAGCTAGTCTTACTGGGGACAGCTAGTCTTACTGGAGACAGCTAGTCGTACTGGGGACAGCTAGTCGTACTGGGGACAGCTAGTCTTACTGGGGACAGCTAGTCTTACTGGGGACAGCTAGTCGTACTGGGGACAGCTAGTCTTACTGGGGACAGCTAGTCTTACTGGGGACAGCTAGTCTTACTGGGGACAGCTAGTCTTACTGGAGACAGCTAGTCGTACTGGGGACAGCTAGTCTTAATTGGGTGCTTTTCTAAACCAATACAAATATATTAATCCAAAAATATCGATTTCAATTAGTTGATTATTAAATTCATTATTTATATATTACATTTTGATTACCTGCGTATGTCTATCTGCAGTTCCTTCATGTCTCTGCAAATCATCTTCTCTCGTTCTACCATCTTCCTCAGCATGGGGATCAATAGTTCCTCTCTCTCCACCATCTGTCTCATTTTCCAGGTGTGGTCCATCAGTTGACCTTCTCTTTTCTCTCTCTCCTCCCTTATCCTTCTCTCCATCCACTCCTCCCTTGCTTTCTGTTCTTTCATCTTCTGGGCGAGGGCCAACAGTTGCTGTTTTATTTTCTTTCTCTCCTCCTCCATCTCTCTCTCCTTCTTGTCCAGTTCCTCTAGAAGCGCCTCCCTCTTCTCTTCCCCTCTTCTCTCCCTCTCCATTTCTCTCACCCGCTCACAGATCCTTCTCTCTTTCTCCCTCCGCTCGTTCTGCTGCCTCTCTCTCCTCATCACCTCTTCCATCTCTTTCCTTACCTCCTCCTCCCTCTCTCTCCCCCTCTCCCTCGCTTGCCTCAGCTCGTCAGTCTGTCTCTGCCTCAGTCTCTCCAGCTCTCCCTCGTACCTCTCCTTCACCTCCTCCTCCTGTTTCTTTATTTCCCTGGAGACAGGCTCCCTTCTTCCTGGAACAGAGGAGAGGAGAAAAGGTGTTATAAGGGTATTAAAACCTTTTGATAAATCAAGAAAACTACTTGGCACATCTGAAAATACTTTTCAATGGCATTTTAAAATTGATCTCCATCTGATCTACATTATAAACGTTTATTGTAAAAGTTTTAATGTTGTCTGTTTTCTTCCAAAAGTGTACATTTTTCCCTTTTGCAATTTGACCTAATGTTTCTTTCTGCTATGATTTTGAATGCTACTGAATTACAGCACAGACCATAAAATAAACGTTTACAAACAAAACATTTATAGCATAACTCCTTGATTACAAAAACAAAATGAATTCCCTTCCATAGTAATACATTAGATTAGGTCAAACTCACTCTACACAAACCTTCCATAGTAATACATTAGATTAGGTCAAACTCACCTTTAGTGGGGAAGGAGGCGATGGTGGACGACATGATGATTCTGGACCAGAGACTCCAGCTACTGAGGAAGTACCACCATGTTGCTTTTCGCTCCCACAGTGTGAAGAAAGTGAAATAAAGAAGTGGTTAGACGGTTCCTCTTCTTCTTATGTCCCTCTGAAATCTGAACTGCATTCATTTATCAAAAGGTCAGAGTTTATTTTCTTCTGTGTCTGTGTTAAGGTAAGATGTAATCATTGTATAGAGACATACAGTCTGACCTTTCACCTTTTCAACTTTCTTTGATGACCAATCAGGAATCAATACAAATAGGCTCTCTGGTATCTAATCTCCCGGTCACCAAAACTACTATTATCCATATAAACATAGTCAGTCAGGTGAAGGGCTCTCTGGTATCTGTACCACAGTAGGATTAATCAGTGAGTTCATCAGTTAGTTCATCTGTTCCACCCCATTTTTACATTTAAATTTTTAGTCATTTAGCAGACGCTCTTATCCAGAGCGACTTACAGTTAGCGCATACATTATTTTATCGAACCCACAACCCTGGCGTTGCAAACGCCATGCTCTACCAACTGAGCTACATCCCCTGCCGGCCATTCCCTCCCCTACCCTGGACGACGCTGGGCCAATTGTGCGCCGCCCCATGGGTCTCCCGGTCACGGCCGGCTACGACAGAGCCTGGATTCGAACCAGGATCTCTAGTGGCACAGCTAGCACTGCGATGCAGTGCCTTAGACCACTGCGCCACTTAGACCACTGCGCCCCCCCCCCCCCCCCCCCACACCCCCACACCCCAACTCTACTTGTCGTTCCTGATCCATGAAGAGTATGTGCATTTAGTCTTTCCAGATACAAACACATTCATTTCTATACTGCTATGCAGCCTACTGTATAATTTCAATACCAGGGTCAACTGCTGCTGCCCTCTAGTGGTGGGAGGTGTAGAGCGGAGGAAGGAGCTGCTGCTGCCCTCTAGTGGTGGGAGGTGTAGAGCGGAGGAAGGAGCTGCTGCTGCCCTCTAGTGGTGGGAGGTGCAGAGAGGAGGAAGGAGCTGCTGCTGCCCTCTAGTGGTGGGAGGTGTGCAGTGCAGGGTGGTTGTGCCAATACAACCTCATGCTAAATCTACAGAACACACTTGGAATGCTTTGCTCTTCCTATTCAACTGGTGATAGCTCATCACTGTTTCTTAAAGAAACGTCACCCTTACAGAACTATATGGAGAAAATATGTACCATTTCTTGGAGTAGGTCTTATTTTAAGATGACGTTGAATTTGCTTTTGCTGAAGTACCAAAGTCTTGGGCACAAAGGAAGACAAAATGGAAAAATCACGTGAAAGCATGAAGTCATTTTTATTTCTCTATAGTGTCCCCCTCAATCAACATGTCTTTAGACGTATTTCAGCAAACTACCAATTGATAAACAAGCTCAGACCAGTTTGGTAGAAAAACCTATAACAATTACATGATTCACCCACCCAAAAAAGTTATTAAATGGTTGCAACTTTACAGTTTAAGTCAGTGGTCACCAACTGGGTCGATCTCCAAGGCATCACAGAACATTTCTGTAAAAAACAACAACTATAAAGCAAAGACAGTACAGTATGAATACAGGCTAAAACTGCTTCTCCAATAGAAATCTCCGATCACACTTGTAGGCGATGTCATGGCGACGTTGGCTAGCTAAGCTCATGCGCAGAAACACGGCATCGGGTCTAACCGTCGTCTGGCGCCAAACTGCGCATGTGCAGGGCCGTCAATTCAAAAGGCACTCCTTTGATATTAAGTTGTTTTTTGACAAAAAATGAAAACGTTTCAGTTTGTCACTTTCACGAGGTTCTAGTAATAACATGTTCAACTACTTAAGACATTGGCTCAAATCTAGGTTGTGCCTTTAGATTAGGAGAACACGTAGAACTAAGGAAGACTAGGTTGTGCCTTTAGATTAGGAGAACATGCAGAACCAAGGAAGACTAGGTTGTGCCTTTAGATTAGGAGAACACATAGAACTAAGGAAGACTAGGTTGTGCCTTTAGATTAGGAGAACATGCAGAACCAAGGAAGACTAGGTTGTGCCTTTAGATTAGGAGAACATGTAGAACTAAGGAAGACTAGGTTGTGCCTTTAGATTAGGAGAACATGTAGAACTAAGGAAGACTAGGTTGTGCCTTTAGATTAGGAGAACATGTAGAACTAAGGAAGACTAGGTTGTGCCTTTAGATTAGGAGAACACGTAGAACTAAGGAAGACTAGGTTGTGCCTTTAGATTAGGAGAACACATAGAACTAAGGAAGACTAGGTTGTGCCTTTAGATTAGGAGAACACATAGAACTAAGGAAGACTAGGTTGTGCCTTTAGATTAGGAGAACACGTAGAACTAAGGAAGACTAGGTTGTGCCTTTAGATTAGGAGAACACGTAGAACTAAGGAAGACTAGGTTGTGCCTTTAGATTAGGAGAACACGTAGAACTAAGGAAGACTAGGTTGTGCCTTTAGATTAGGAGAACACATAGAACTAAGGAAGACTAGGTTGTGCCTTTAGATTAGGAGAACACGTAGAACTAAGGAAGACTAGGTTGTGCCTTTAGATTAGGAGAACACGTAGAACTAAGGAAGACTAGGTTGTGCCTTTAGATTAGGAGAACATGTAGAACTAAGGAAGACTAGGTTGTGCCTTTAGATTAGGAGAACATGTAGAACTAAGGAAGACTTGTCACTTCTCTCATTGACTTCTCACACCCCAAACCCCGGCCTGGAATGATTGGCCTGTTTCACAAGCTTTCACCGAAGCCTCGCGATGTTGCGCCTCTGGGTTTAGAAACTCTGTGGATATATTATTATTTTTGTTTCACGCTATTGGCGGTAGGTGCACTTGATTCAGCAGCCCTAGTGCCGGGAAGGCAACATGTTCCCATTTTGAACCATTTCATTTCATGTGTCTGAAGGTTGAACTCTGTCTACCCGGCAGGCCCAGAGAGCAAATCAAGTGCATCTACAGGCCTACCGCTGGCCAATCAGATAGCTCAGATCACCATGTCTGCACAGTTTCCTCGAGCCATAGACTGTAAAATTAAAGCCTCGAACGCACAGCAAAGTTGATACTGCTGAGATGAACGTTTTTAAAACCATGACTAGAGAGAGACTCGATAAATACAGCAAAGAGCTGTTGTTTTTATGAGTAAGTTCATATGTGTTATTCAGCACTGTCAACAAGCCATAACATGTGCATTCTCCCTACTTCCACTCAAGCTACAACCAGCACTGCAGCTGTAATGAATGAGTATGAGAAAGTGTTTTGATAAACTTGCGTTGTTATCAGTAGCGGCTTGTGTCTTTTTTTTTATATCGAGGAATATTTTACTTCCTCTGGTCATAGGAGTAACAACATGAATTGGTGCATGAGACAGAAATAATGCAGTGCATGAAGAATGTGTCCCAGTATGTGGTGATCATGTATTGGGCCTATAGCTTACTGCACAAACCTCATTGCTACAGAACTGGTTTTAATTGCTTAATGTTGCATAGACTTACATTTTTTAAAGTAATGTATTTTAAAAATCTGAGCGGTAGAGCATTTTGACTCAAAAAGTGATCTTGACTCAGAAAAGGTTGGTGACCACTGGTTTAAGAATTTCTTAAAAATGTAAAAGAATAGAGGAATAGACCGATTATACAGTGGGAAGACCTTGCAGACATTTGAAAAAAAATTGAGCAAGGAAATAATATGTACTAATAATGCTGAATCTACTTTCTACCTTCTGTGCTGTCAATTGTCTTAGCACCAGTTTAGTTTGGACTTCCCAAGTAAAGGGTTTTCCTGAGGGTGGATTCCATTGTCATAATTATTTTACGGCGTTCCCTTCTTTGAGTCGGCTTCCCTTCATCGACTGTGACATCTACGGTGTTTGCCACCATCTTTGCATTGGCCTGCGGGTTCACAAATGGAAGTATGATCACTACATACAGGCTGGAAATCATTTGTTGCAGATTTGGGTTTTTAGAAGTGTCATTGATTTGTATAATGTGTTCTGGTTTATTTTTTGGTGTTGTATGTAAACATTGGAGGAATCAAATCTTATACGTTGAGTTATGAAAGAAAAACACAGTTGTGAGGTATTTTTTTAGGTTATATTCTTCAAGAATCAACAGGTAATATCAAGAAATTGAAATGACCATTGAACAGATTCCCCAGATACCTAATTATAGCTTTAACAATGAATAGAAAAGTTGCCAGGAAAAGTTGCCAAAAACACTGTACCTTCACAAACAAGTTATAGAGATGTTCTCCTGCTGCATCAGGTGAGGAAAACACTTGACTAATGTTGTAAATCATGTGTGATCCAGAGGTGCTGTCCATCACGCCCACATAATCTATAAGAAGAACATTATCTGTCAATGACTTGTTCTTTTGCAGAACTTTTAGAACACTTGTTTGTTTACACACACAGTACCAGTCAAAGGTTGGACACACCTACTCATTCCAGGGTTTTTACTTTATTTTTTTACATTGCAGAACAATAGTGAAGACATCAAAACTATAAAAGAACACATATGGAATCACGGAGTAACCAAAAAAAAAGGTGTTAAAACAAATCAAAATATATTTGAGATTCTTCAAAGTAGCCACCTTTTGCCTTGATGACCTTGCTGACAGCTTTGCACACTCTTGGCATTCTCTCAACCTGAACAAACCTCGAAAACTAAATCAAGAGAGAAACCAAAGCCTGCAACTGTCTTTTTTTAAATGTCTTTTTTTTTTTTTTTTACAAACAAAACATATATAGCTCTTGAAAAATAGCCAAGCATTCACGCAAGTGCAATTACCTGTCATGGCTGCATAAGCAACCAGCATGTCGTTGATGCATGGTGGCACTCGAGTGGACCGGTACTCTTTTGTAGCCATGGCTTCCTTTGATAGTTTTTCATCAGCAGCAGAACCAAACGTAACTCCAGTATCACGGTTGCCTTTAAACATAAACATGGCAAGACAGTTACTCTACATAAATCAGATAATAAACGTAGGTGTAGTTTCATGATTATAGATTTGCGAGGTGACTGGGGGGGGGGTCAGTCAGGTGGTTACGTAAAGACGTCAGTATAATGTAGTTTAGGATCGATCAGGATGGTCTGAAATGGCTTGTCACTTTTAAATTCATCCATGTACTTTTTACTGGTTGTACGTGCTGTTGGTCCTTTTAGCTGTAGGAGGTGGAGATGGAGTTGACAAGAAAGTGTTTATTTTCCACAACTTTCATTTTCTGTCAGTTGTATTTTCAACCTGTTGACCCATTGCACGTGATGCACCATATGTAAACAATAGCTCAATGTAACCGAACGTAGTTGACCAAAGCACGTTTCCTAGCAATCAGCACAAAGTGTTTGCCGTTCGGTCTGTGGTTCAGTTAGGTTCGGCCATATTGTGCAAGTGTTTTTTTTCTACGTGCGAATTGCATCAGTATTGAAAATACATTGAACAAAAATATAAATGCGGCATGTTGGTCCCAGGACCTCCCACAGACCACGTGTAACCACGCCAGCCCAGGACCTCCACATCCGGCTTCTTCACCTGCGGGATCGTCTGAGACCAGCCACCCGGACAGCTGATGAAACTGTGGGTTTGCACAACCAAAGAAATTCTGCACAAACTGTCAGAAACCGTCTCAGGGAAACTCATCTGCGTGCTCGTCGTCCTCACCAGGGTCTTGACCTGACTGCAGTTCGGTGTCGTAACCGACTTCAGTGGGCTAATGCTCATCTTCGATGGGCCACTGGCACGCTGGAGAAGTGTGCTCTTCATGGATGATTCCCGGTTTCAACTGTCCCGGGCTGATGGCGTCATGTACAGCACCATGTGGGCGAGCGGTTTGCTGATGTCAACGTTGTGAACAGAGTGCCCCATGGTGGTGGTGGGGTTATGGTATGGGCAGGCATAAGCTACGGACAACAAACACAATTGCATTTTAATCGACGGCAATTTGAATGCACAGAGATACCGTGTCGAGATCCTGAGGCCCATTGTCGTGCCATTCATCCGCCGCCATCACCTCATGTTTCAGCATGATAATGCACGGCACCATGTCGCAAGGATCTGTACACAATTCCTGAAAGCTGAAAATGTCCCAGTTCTTCCATGGCCTGCATACTCACCAGACATGTCACCCATTGAGCATGTTTGGGATGCTCTGGATTGACGTAGTGTTCCAGGTCCCGCCAATATCCAGCAACTTCGCGCAGCCATTGAAGAGGAGAGGGACAACATTCCACAGGCCACAATGTGTCATGCTGCATGAGGCAAATGGCAGTCACACCAGATACTGACTGGTTCTGATCCACGCCCCTAGCTTTTTTTGTTTGTTTTTTTATCCATTTTTCAAGGTATCTGTGACCAACAGATGCATATCTGTATTCCCAGTCCTGAAATCTATAGATTAGGGCCTAATGAATTCATTTCCTTATATGAACTCTATCACAGTAAAATCGTTGAAATTGTTGCATGTTACGTTTATATTTTTGTTCAGTATACAAAACAGTGCATAGCACAGCGTACTGAAGGTAACATTTCCTTGTGGATATTATTTCAGATTACCTCCGACATAGGGACAAAAATCGTCAGACAACAGTTGAAGTGAAGTTTGTTTCAACATTCTGACTTGTAATGGGACTGTTTTGGAATGCTGAGCCTACATGTTGGAGACGAGTGTGTAAATATTTCACCCTCAGATTCTAAAAGAGGCTAGGTTGAGATCACAAAATGTACTGATCTAGGTAGGAAAGTGTAAACGTACTCCCCCTGCAGGCATCTATGATGAAGATCTTAGGTTTCCCCTTCATCTTGCGACACAGCTCGTCTCCAAACGGTTCGATTATATCTTTTACTGGTGTTGGTGTACGTTTATTGGAGGAGGTAAACAGACCAAGCAACGCTGGAGAAAACACCAGGAGACCACCTTCTATCGATTAGTACAATGGATTTATTAGACAGAGTGTTAATCTAGCATAAGCTTTACATGCATGGACCTTGTCAGTTGTCCCATAATGAGGCAGCTGAAAAGGGTGGTTCTTACAGAGTATACATGAGTATTTAAGTGTAGCAGAAGCATGGGCGTGTGTTGTCTCTTCTTCCTCCAGATTGGTCCATCCTGGCGTAGGAGGCGGGTCTGCTCTGTCCAGAGCAGGAGCCCCATTGGTGCACGGCAGAGTCCTCTGCCCTTGGCACCCGACCAGTAGTAAGGGGGTTTTGAGAATGAGTGTGCGTGCAGTGAGATGTTTGTGTGTCATGAGAATGACTCGTGGGGAGTTGAGAATGAGTGTGTGTGTGTGTGTGTGTGTGTGTGTGTGTGCTCGTGAGATGGTATAACTGAGAGGCCTGGGGCGTGGGTGTTGTCCTTGGCCACCTGGTCACAAGATAGGAGCCTTGTCTATTCATTGCTACTCAAATGTTATACACAAACAATCTGCACACTGTTAAATATCAGACACATGACACACTCCTGTAACAGCACACATTGATAACAAGCTCCTAAACATCAATTGGTCTTGCACAACCTTATTCACTACGACAATTAATATATTTACTACTACACTGGCAGCCTCTTTTTATCTGCACCTATGATGACATCCCGATGTCCGTGAGACGAAGTCACCACAAACACACAGCTGATGTCTCCACTGCTGCTGTTGACGCCGTTTCTGAAGTCTATCACCTCCTGCTTCATTTCCTGAATGGAATAATACATTGATCAATCAATGAGATCATGTTTTAAAAAATATATACTTATTTGATTGATTGTGTAAATGGTGTAACATAACTTTCCATTGTCATACCTGAGCTGTTTTGTCGAGTACAATGTGATACTGGAAACCAAACCGCTTAAAGAACTTCTCCATTGTTTTGACGGTCGACTTCAATACCGCACCGGTTTTCCTTCATCTCCTCCTTGTCCCGGACACATAGCAATAACGCTCTGTGTTCTCCCCTCATGTCATAACTTCCAGGCCTCTGTTAGACAACAAAAACCAACATTCTGCATCAGAAGACATGTGAAATGATTTTAGGATAAATAATTGTACTTGCAGTGATGTGGGTTAGAGGTGCAATGATTCCATTCATTATTTAATTTCCTCGTACTAAAGTTGTGGCATAACACTTCAACTGTGTATGAGCACGGAGTATATGAAGTGACAGGATGCAGACACAGGAATTAACAAGGTCGAGGTTTAAATAATGAGAAAGATAAATAAAAGATAGCGTAAACGACGTTTAACAATCACACACACACAACACAGAACAGTCCAGGGCTAAATAGGGGTGGTGATGAGATGATCCGGTGAAGGGGTGACGTGACGATGTGGAATGACAGCTCCTTGTGGTGCTCCGGTATAGTGTGGGAATGGTGATGGGGAGAGTGACGTGCGTAATGGTGCCTGACCAAAAAGGGTTTATTGTCCAGTGAGGTGACGTGTAGCGGAGATAGCAGTGGCACGGTGGGCAACCCACATTCAGAGACCAGCTCCCGATCTATAAGGTTCCTCGCTGATCCGGAATCTATCATTGCAGTAGAAATGGAAGAGAAGGCATGACCAGTCGCCGTTATGGGAACTAAAAACAATGGTTTTGTGATAGGAGATGACGTGACACTCACGGGAGTCATACCGCCTAGATAGGGAGCCGTCATGGGATCTGTGGTCCATGGGTGAGGACTCGGAAGCAGGGCGGCTTCCATAGCTCAGATGGGGTGAGCGTCGAGGCTCCGGGAGGTGTTGGGAACGCCGTCTCTCTCTCTCTCTCTCTCTGTCTCTCTCTCAACATGTCGTCAAGACAGATGGACGTGGTGATGAGGGTATCAAGGTCCATCTCGTCGTCCCGACATGCGAGTTCCGTCTAAACAATCGCACAGAACAGTCCAGGGCTACATAGGGGTGGTGATGAGGTGCAGGTGCGCCGGAGGTTATATATATATATTTTTTTTTATTTAACCTTTATTTAACTAGGCAAGTCAGTTAAGAACACATTCTTATTTACAATGACGGCCTACACCGGCCAAACCCGGACGACGCTGGGCCAATTGTGCGTCGCCCTATAGGACTCCCAATCACGGCCGGTTGTGATAAGCACTGAGATGCAGTGCCTCAGGGTGGGTTGGGTTTCCATTCCGGTGTTGCCGAGGTGGTGCGCTCAGACCGGTGGCTCAGTAGACCAGCGAATCAGAGCGCCGGAGGGGAGCAACCGGAGGAGACGTGACATCAACTCTTTATTTACAACTGGCTGGGAAGTCAATTTTCAAATCTGTCAGGACTGTATAATAGTGAATGAATTGACACTCTCCCTGGGGGAAGGTACTGATTAGTAATTGGAATTTTAAAAATCAACTCACCCTTTGCTTTATTTAGTCAATAGAGTCAACTCACCATTTGCCTTTCCATGTTGTCCACAAGAGTGTTGTTTCAAATTTTCACTCTCAATGTTTGTGTCTTTTCACCTACACACGCGTCAGGAAAGTTCAGGTACTTTCCAAAGACTTGGAACTTCCCCTGACCTTAATGAACAGCAGTAAACCACTCATATAAAGTCTCTGCTGTAAACAATTCACACCCTTTCAGTTTCAGTATGAGTGCTTGTTGTTATGCTTGGCTTGAAGCCAATATTATTACCCTGTCCTCTTTGCATGATACGGGTCTTATTGAGAGATACAGTGCCTTCAGAAAGTATTCGTACCCCCTTGATTTATTCCACATTTTGTTGTGTTACAGCCTGAATTCAAAATTGATTAATTTTTTTTTCTCTCTCACCCATCTACACACACAATACCCCATAATGACAAAGTGAAAACATGTTTTTAGATGTTTGCAAATGTATTGACAATTAAATACAAAAATATCTAATTTACAAAAGGTATTCACACCCCCTGAGTCAATACGTGTTAAATTCACCTTCTTCAGTGATTACAGCTGTGAGTCTTTCTGGGTAAGTCTCTAAAGAGGTTTACACACCTGTATTGTACAATATTTGCACATTATTATTTTTAAAAATTCTTCAAGCTCTGTCAAGTTGGTAGGTGATCATTGCTAGACAGCCATTTTCATGTCTTGCAATAGATTTTCATGCCAATTTAGGTCAAAACTGTAACTAGGCCACTCAATAACATTTCAATGTCGTCTTGGTAAGCAACTCCAGTGTATATTTGGCCTTGTGATTTAGGTTATTGTCCATCATCTGAACTGGCCTTCAGCATTTACCATTACATCCCATTGAGACTGTTTTTCTAAAGCATTCTGGGTTTGTTGCAAAACGTATGAGTATCCCCCCGCATATTCATATGTACATTGCAAATGCAACAATAAGCAAATGAGAAACCAATTTTAATCAATCTTAGATTGGTACATACATTTTTCGACTTCTACATTTAAAACAATCATTTTCAACCCATGGATGGTTAGTTGTAGCATCCATAGCTATGCATTTGAGAGTGGTTACGTTTCTCCTGCCCCATCCCTTAGATGTTTACCATAAGAAGTGGCACGGTGACCTATACTAATTGAAATTAGATTTTTGTGTCTAAGCCTTTTCACATTTAACACAGGCGTTGTAAAAGTTCATCATTGTTTTGGGGAAAATATCTGCATTCATATTTCAAGTCATTACAAACGTTATGTCATCAAGGTGAAAGAGGGTTGTGACACACTGTCGCTATGACACACCCACTAATATGCAAAGTGTGTTCTTGTTCTAGCCTAGAATAGCCTCTGAGCTGTTTTGAGATCGATCTTTTTTGACTAGGTGCCGTTAGTGTGGAATCACTTTTGTTTTTCGATCTCTTAAAAAGTCAGCACTCAACACAAGAGCCGTATTGTTTAGGCTGAGAGCCAGGCTTCAAAATGGACAGATATGATTTAAGTGGCAAACGTGCAGCCTTGATAATGTGCGGTGGGGGTAGACCGGGCGCTGAGTATGACGTTAAAAGAATAAAGGAGTTCTGCAAACAGAATAAGTTTCCTGAATCTAGTTATACGGTTGAATGCAAAACCAAAGAGGTAAGTTACGTTATATTCAATTCAGTGTTTTCTGTGAACAGGCAATCAATAACACTCTGATTGCAATAATTACTATTCAGAGAGGGGTAAACACTAACTAAGCTAACTTACGCTCAAGTCGAAAACAGCTTATTTCCTACTGAAGTTTCATCTAACTAGGCCCAGCATTAATGTTATCACTTATTATTGAGTTCAAGGACATAGACGTAATTTCCAGCTCGTGTCATTGACCTCTGATCAACCTTTATCTAACTCTACTTAACAACAACAAGGGAAACAAAACAACTAATAAAAAAAACAAAAAGTATGTAGAGGCGTAGTGCATGAAACTAAAACAGTGTTTACATTAGCGTCCATCATCTGAACTGGCCTTCAGCATTTACCATTACATCCCATTGAGACTGTTTTTCTAAAGCATTCTGGGTTGGTTGCAAAACGTATTAGTATCCCCCCGCATATTCATATGTACATTGCAAATGCAACAATAATCAAATGAGAAACCAATTTTAACCAATCTGGGATTGGTACATACATTTTTCAACTTTTACTTTTAAAACAATCATTTTGATCCCATGGATGGTTAGTTGTTCAAATCAAATTGTATTTGTCACATGTGCCGAATACAACAGGTGTAGACCTTACCGTGAAATGCTTACTGACAAGCCATAGCTATGCATTTGAGAGTGGTTACGTTTCTCCTGCCCCATCCCTTAGATGTTAACCATAAGAAGTGGCACGGTGGACCTATACTAATTGAAATGAGATTTTTGTGTCTAAGCCTTTTCACATGTAACACAGGCGTTGTAAAAGTTCATCAATGTTTTGGGGGAAATATCTGCGTTCATATTTCAAGTCATTACAAAAGTTAAAAGAGGGGATCGCCCATAAGGTGTGACACACCACCGCTATGACGCAACCAGTAAGACTGCATGTCACTACAAAGATGTCTTCTGGTTCAGTTCCCTATAGAGCCTCCGAGGTGTTTTGAGACGTCGTTCACTAGGTTAAGAGAGGGAAAGGCAAAACAAAGAAACAAAGAAAGAACACAAAACAACTCGTCCACAAAAGTGTCGTTTCAAAACGCCATGTTTGTGTCCTTTTGTCTACATCTGTGTTAGGAGTGGATACTTCTGGTACTTTCCACAGACAGTGCTCAGCACCTCCCCCTCAGTTTCAATATCAATGTTTGTTGTTATTTTTTGGCTTGAAGCCGATATAATGTCACCATCTGTTTTTCAAAAGCATGATAAGGGGGGAGTTTGGTGACATTTCCATTGTGGAACAGAGGAATAGTGCTGTTTTGGTAATAGATGTTGGATGAGAGGTGTTCTTTGAAAACAGTGTACTGGAACAAACAAACAGCTAGTGTGACAACCTGGTCTCACAGCATTTCGTATTATTCTGTACATAAATCCGAGACTGTCACACCCTGGCTCTGGGGACTCTGAAATGCAGCTGTATATCGTTGTCTCTGTTTGGCACTAGTCGGTGTGGGATCTTGTTCCGTTAAGGTTTGTTTTGTGTAACCTAGGACTTCACGTATCGTTTGTTTGTTGTTTTGTATCGTGTTAAGTACTAAATAAAATGTACGCTTATCACGCTGCGCCTTGGTTCCACGAGTCATTAAACGATCGTGACAGAAGATCCCACCAAAAGAGGACCAAGCAGCGTGTCCAGGAACAGACAGCCTGGACCTGGGAGGAGATCCTGGACGGGAAGGGATCCTGGACTTGGGAGGAGATTCAGGCCGGAATGGATCGCCATCCTTGGGAGGAGACTGTGGAGGCGCGCTATAGAGAGGAGCAGCGGCAACGCAGAGGGTACCGGCCGAGGAGGAAGCCCGAGAGACAGCCCCAATAATTTTTTTTGGGGGGGCTAAAAGGGTGGTTGGCGGAGCCTAGAGGTAGAGCAGAGCCAACTCCCCGTACTCAGGCTAGGCAGCGTGTGACTGGGCAGGCTCCGTGTTATGCGGTGCCACGTACTGTGCCGCGAGTGTTCCGGCACAGTCCTGTACGTCCTGTGCTAGCACCACGCACGTGTCGTGCAAAGATGGGCATTCAGCCAGGACGGGGTGTGCCGGCTAAACGCTCGTGGTCTCCAGTATGCCTCCTCGGTCCCGTATATCCTGCGCCAGTGCCACGTGCTGTAGCGCCAGTACGAGTGCACAGCCCCGTACGTCCTGTGCTGATGCCTCACGCGTATTGTGTGGAAGTAGGCATTCAGCCAGGACGGGTTGTGTCAGCTCTCCGCTCCAGACCTCCAGTCCGCTTCCACAGTTCGGCCCGGCCCGTTCCGGCTCCCCGCACCAAGCCAGTGGTGCGTGTTCCCAGTCCAGCCCGGCCTGTTCCGGCTCCCCGCACCATGTATTAATTTGTGAATGCCCATCACCTATTTTATGATATGTTACAAATTACAATTCATATTATATGTTATGAATTTGCGAAACGTACAATATGTTACGAATTTGCAAAACATATATATTATGAATTCTAGCTAGCTTGGAACTAGCATTAGCTAGCTGGCTAATGTTGGCTAGGCTAAGGGTTAGGGGTTAGGGTTAAGGTTAGGAGTTAGGTTAAAGGGTTAGGGGAAAGGTTAGCTAAAAGGGTTAGGGTTAGGGGAAGGTTTAGCTAAAATGGTTAAGGTTAGGGTTTGGGGAAGGTTTAGCTAACATGCTAAGTAGTTCCAAGGTAGCTAAAAAGTAATAAGTAGTTAAAAAGTTGCTAAGATGCTAAAGTTGTCCGTGATGCGATTCAAACGTTTGGGTTATACGCCCACCCATCCACCCCAACTTACCACCCTACTTTCGTTTTTGCCTTAAGTAACCATCTGTCTTATGTTGTCATACCAAACATAAGCTATCATATCAATTTGAGTGTCACATCTTTTTAGTTTACTATGTTACGTCTAGTCTATGAGACCAGGCTTAGTATGAGCAATGCAAATGAATGAGAGCTAAAATAATAACAATAATAATAAGACATCGATAAGGGAGAGAAAAGCATTACAAAGAATGAACACAACATGTATTCTATTGTTTTACTATAGACCATGTTGTTTTTCTTTTAACCCCCTAGGACTTAAGAGTAATTAGTGCTGAAATCAATACTTTTTTGTTAACCAAAGGATTTTTGAAAGAAAACAAACATTTGAACCCAGGTCTGGAATCTCATTCCCTGCTGTATTTGACAAATTTCAGGACGTAACTGATGCACTGAAGTCATTTCGAGACAACCTGAGCGGTGACGTCAGTTGCCTCGCAATGTTTATCATGGCCCATGGTGCACTTGGACACATTGAAGTCAATGATAAAGAAGTTCTGGATCTAGAGGAAATCTACCAGATGTTTAACAACAGCCAGTGTCCAGCCCTCCGTGAGAAACCAAAGCTCTTCGTTGTGCAAGCCTGTAGGGGAGGTGTGTCTCTTTACATATTGGTGTTTGAAAGCTTGTGATCTTTGTTTACATTGCTGGTATAATGTTTATTGATAAATACACCATTTGTCTCTATTTTCTGTATTTATTTTCAGTGAAGGAACGTCCTAAAGACCCTTACACAGATGGAGGTAGATCTTCTGGTGCGTTCTCAAAAAGGTTGCTTCCCACCGAGTCTGACTCCATGGAAGTGTATGCAGTACCTCCAGGTTAATTCTTTCACATAACCGAGTAGGCTATATCCTTCATGTAATAATGTAATGTCCATTTTTTTAGTAACCTTTTTTTTCTGAAGGATGTCTCTTTTCTTTCTTTTTTTTATCACAGGAAAACTTGCCATCAGACACCCGGACAGAGGATGCCCATTGTTTGAAGAGATGCACAAAGTGTTTACTAAGGATTCAGTCGTTAACCATGATGTGTATGAACTCTTCACAGAGGTCAGTACGGTTGATGGAGAAACATGCTCATAAAGTCACATTTAAAGGGGTTTACGTTGTATTATTATTATTATTTTTGAATCTTTTTCCAGGTGAACCGACGGCTGGGTCAAAGGAAGGATGGTAGAAAGGACGGATACGAACATGATGATTTAATGCCAACATTAGGAGGCATCAAGAGAAACCCATCGCCAGTAGAATCATCGGATGATATAGGGCGCTCTCTTCAAATCGTGACCAATCTGACCAAAAAGTTGTACCTCTGATAGGGAGATGGGAGGAGGAGGGAGAAGGCTATAGGCACCCTTTGAATACAGTATACTTCGGTTCAAAGGGACATTCACTTTTGAATGGCAAGATTGCTGCCAGTTTACATTGATTTATAGCCTTCCCTCTGATCAGGATATATTAATAGTTTAAGCCACTAAGAGTGAAATATTGAAAATAATGGACCTGGGCCCGGTTTCCCAAAAAGCATCTTAAGGCTTTGTTTACCTTAAGCCGTGTTCACATTGGCAGTTTAAAGTGACTTTCTATCTTCCTAGATCCTTTTCTCCACCTTGGCAGTGCCATTAATCACCATAGCGATAAAGGCCACAAAGTCCCACCTTCTTAACCTTTAAAATGTCAGGTTCATCTTGGTGCAACCCCTGCAGCTTGTATCCACCACCATGGACTCTTCAGGAGCACCATTCAAACCCTCAACCCTTTGAACCGCTGCTGCATAGGAAATGCTCTGTACAACCCTAACTTTGGCCTCCTCCTTTTCTTTCACCCCTTGTCGGGGCATTCAAAAGACGTGGCTTCATGGTTCCCACGACAACTGCAACATTTCACTTTTTCATCACTTTTATATAACACTTTAAATGATATTTTCCACAACTTGGACATCTCGGGTTTCTCCCGTCTGCAAACCCTTGACACATGACCAAAAGCTTTACAGTGAACACATTGCATTGGTCTTGGGATAAATGCTCTGACTTTGTAGTTTATATACCCCAACTGCACTTGAGTAGGGAGAGACTCCATATCAAAAAACAAAAGAACAGATAAACTCTTCACTTTTTCATCATTCACCACTCGATTTATCAAACGTGCATCCCCCTTGAGGGGTGCCGTGTTCCGAAGAGACACACACGACACTTCAAACTTTTCAAATCGGGAGAGCCGCAACACACGTTCCTTCTGATCCGCAGAAGTACCAAAAATCACAACAAACCCGCCTCTCGTGATCCTCACATCCTTCACTTTACCCATCACTAGCTCCACCAGTTTGGATAGCTGAAATGGATTCTTCAAGATTGGTATTTCGATAAGCTGCTCCTCATTAACAAGCCTTACAAGATATAAAGGGACATTCTCTTTACTGTACTCTACTTTGCTCCTTTTTTCCATTATTTTGAACAATATTCCAATCCTCCTTGATTCTACCGCCATTAGATTCACAATCCAGTTCATCGTCTGCCTCCTCCATATTTTCCCTGTCACGTCCCATTGCTAAGTTGCTAGCTAGCAGACATCCTAGTTAGCTGCCTCTCATCCCGAGTTCCTGGTTCGCTCGAAATGATTGAATAACATGTATGTGTACATTTATTTTGCCACGTTAATTATCCTAAGCAGCTACGTTAATTCTCCTAACCTGCTACGTTAATTATCCTAAGCAGCTACGTTAATTATCCCAACCTGCTACGTTAATTCTCCTAAACAGCTACGTTAATTATCCTAACCTGTGTGGGAAATTATTCTCTTATATTTTAGATGTGCTGTTAGCTTAATAAGAAAGCATTCATGATTAAACATAAAAGGTTTGTACTGTACTGATATAGACTGTTTAACATAACAAGCTGTGATTAATGTGAGGAGCTGTTAGGGAGTAGGGTGAGATAAGGCTTGTGACTCACACTGCCTCTTTGTTGAACCGTCCAAGGACGTAGGTACAAAGAGTAAAGTTAGGGTGGGAAAGTACAGGGAAACTGTGTCTATGGGTGCTGACTCTCTGGACAAGTTGCAAAACAACCAACACCTGGCAACAGTGAAGCGCCAAGGGGCTGGGACCAGCCTGTGCGCCAACGATAGGCTGAGTAAGTCTAAACCACGCTCAGTCTCTACTCTGATTGGCCAGCAGGGAGCGGGAACTATCTCTGTCAGAGTATTTAAAGAAGAACTTATAACAATGGATCAGTTCTCTGAGTGCCCTGCGTGGTATTTCAGTGGACCCGTATATACGAACATCATATTTACCATTGAAGTGTTTTTTGCATTAATTAAAATACTAGTCTATTATAGAAGACGTGTATTGACCTCTTTTTGTTCCAATACCAGATTTGAATTGACGCAACTTAACATTGACTTCCCCAAAATAACATGGTCGCTGTGGTAGAACGTTTATTTTGAATGGCGATTTTGTGCATGTATCAAAATCCCATCAGGTAGCCCGATTTCAGATTTCAATTTCCCTGTATTTAGCGCCATCCATCATTCCTTCATTTCTGACCAGTTTCCCAGTCCCTGCCGATGAAAAACATCCCCACAGCATGATACTGCCACCACCATGCTTCACTGTGGGGATGGTGTTCTCTGGGTGATGAGAGGTGTTGGGTTTGCGCTAGACATAGCATTTTTCTTGATGGCCAAAAAACTCAACTTTCGTCTCATCTGACCAGAGTACCTTCTTCCATATGTTTGGGGAGTCTCCCACATGCCTTTTGGCGAACACCAAACGTGTTTACTTATATATTTTTTTAAGCAATGGCTTTTTTCTGGCCACTCTTCCGTAAAGCCCAGCTCTGTGGAGTGTACAGCTTAAAGTGGTCCTATGGACAGATACTCCAATCTCCGCTGTGGAGCTTTGCAGCTCCTTCAGGGTTATCTTTGGTCTCTATGTTGCCTCTCTGATTAATGCCCTCCTTGCCTGGTCCGTGAGTTTGGTGGGCTGCCCGCTCTTGGCAGGTTTGTTGTGGTGCCATGTTCTTTCCATTTCTTAATAATGGTTTTAATGGTGCTCCGTGGGATGTTCAAAGTTTCTGATATTTTTTTATAACCCAACCCTGATCTGTACTTCTCCACAACTTTGTCCCTGACCTGTTTGGAGAGCTCCTTGGTCTTCATGGTGCCGCTTACTTGGTGGTGCCCCTTGCTTAGTGGTGTTGCAGACTCTGGGGCCTTTCAGAACAGGTGTATATACACTGAGAACATGTGACAGATCATGTGACACTTAAATAAAGTCCACCTGTGTGCAATCTAACTAATTATGTGACTTCTGAAGGTAATTGGTTGCACCAGATCTTATTTAGGGTCTTCATAGCAAAGGGGGTGAATATATATGCACGCATGACTTTTCCGTGTTTTATTTTTTTTAGAATTTTTTGAAACAAGTTATTTTCTTAATTTCACTTCACCAATTTGGACTATTTTGTATATGTCCATTACATGAAATCCAAATAAAAATCAATTTAAATTATAGGTTGTAATGCAACAAAAAAGGAAAAACACCAAGGGGGATGAATACTTTTGCAAGGCACTGTACACACCACCCCATTGTTGCATTCCTACTGGGAAGACTACATTTGCGTTCTAGAGGCCTGACATGAGCATGACGCTGCCCATTTGCCTATAAAAGGCCTATTTTGTTTTGAATATAGAAGTATAGAGTAGAACATTTACAAAAAATGACATTTCACAGTTAAATGAATGAAAACCCACCCATCTTTAGGAGGACAGGAGTTTCAACAGAACGACAGCATGTGAGAGAAAAGGAGAGTAGAGTTGGAAGTTCTACATTTATTATAGAACCACCTTTTGAAATCCAAAAGACGGGGGGGGGACAGGGATTAAAAATAACAATTCATTTCACCACTTAGTAACGCCTTCCTAGTAATAACTCTCATTAAAAAAATGTACAAATGTTTGTTAAAAATTTAGTAATATCAAGCCTTCAAATGATTTTGGTTACAGATATAATACATTATGAGAAGAAATCTACCAACGTCATGTGATTAACAAATGATAAAACACTTTTAAAAAACAACCCAACGACAAATAGTATGATGAAAAAATAAACAATTTGAAAACCAAAAATCAGCATGTCCTATATTGGTATCTGAATATACATAAATAGAGACAATGAGGTAACTGCTAGTAGTGTACCAAGCAGGAGAAATAACAATAGAACAATAATTAGAATCCTATGACACAAAATGGACGCCATGACGACAGTATAACACCTTTAACCCAGGAAACAAAAAAACAGGAAAACGGAAGCTTTTGACCCCCGTTGCCATGGCTACGACCAATGACTTTACGCCTTTAACGCTGAGCTGACAAACCACATTGGACACTGGAGAGAATGGTTTCTTTTAAACATGTAGGGTGAAGACCTTGTCCCAGCTAAACACTGATCTAAGATCATTAACCCACCTGTTGGTTTCATGGCTTTAAGGAGGGTAAATCTGGGATTTAAAGGCATCTCTTATTTATTAAGACACTGCAGGTGCCTGGCTGACATTGTTTAATACACTTTTCCCTTCTGCTAGCTGTCGTAAGGCCTACATAAGACTGTCGTAAGGCCTACATAAGACTGTCGTAAGGCCTACTTAAGGTTGCTGTGAGCCTGACATAGAGCACATATCGTGATACATAGTGGGTGAAGGACCGTAGGAGGCCATGAAGAACTTGACATAGGGTGACATTGTGCATGTTAAGACAGCCTTATGTAGGGTTTATGACAGCCGTTAAAGGACTACTTCTAAAGACACTGGGTAGACAGAGAACACACCGGAAAACAGGGGGATCGAAGAAGGGAGAGAGAGAAGGGGGGGGGGGTGAGAGGCATCCTAGAGGAGGAGATGAATGAAGACAGACTGAATGGAAGAGTCCTTGTGGTTGTGAATGAAGACAGACTGAATGGAAGAGTCATTGTGGTTGTGAATGAAGACTGACTGAATGGAAGAGTCATTGTGGTTGTGAATGAAGACTGACTGAATGGAAGAGTCATTGTGGTTGTGAATGAAGACAGACTGAATGGAAGAGTCATTGTGGTTGTGAATGAAGACAGACTGAATGGAAGAGTCATTGTGGTTGTGAATGAAGACTGACTGAATGGAAGAGTCATTGTGGTTGTGAATGAAGACAGACTGAATGGAAGAGTCATTGTGGTTGTGAATGAAGACTGACTGAATGGAAGAGTCATTGTGGTTGTGAATGAAGACTGACTGAATGGAAGAGTCATTGTGGTTGTGAATGAAGACTGACTGAATGGAAGAGTCATTGTGGTTGTGAATGAAGACTGACTGAATGGAAGAGTCATTGTGGTTGTGAATGAAGACTGACTGAATGGAAGAGTCATTGTGGTTGTGAATGAAGACTGACTGAATGGAAGAGTCATTGTGGTTGTGAATGAAGACTGACTGAATGGAAGAGTCATTGTGGTTGTGAATGAAGACTGACTGAATGGAAGAGTCATTGTGGTTGTGAATGAAGACTGACTGAATGGAAGAGTCATTGTGGTTGTGAATGAAGACTGACTGAACGGAAGAGTCATTGTGGTTGTGAATGAAGACTGACTGAATGGAAGAGTCATTGTGGTTGTGAATGAAGACTGACTGAATGGAAGAGTCATTGTGGTTGTGAATGAAGACTGACTGAATGGAAGAGTCATTGTGGTTGTGAATGAAGACAGACTGAAAACCAGGGACTGGTATTCTCACTCTTGTGGTCGACAGGCAAAACATTTTACCAAGGGGTTAAAACTTAACTGTGATGCTACAATGCTAAATGCTAAAATCATCATCATCATTATGTGCCTTAAACTATACTTCAAATAATGTCACCATCTCAATATGATTTTAACGACCAGTGAACAATGATGGCTGCACCTCAAATGTAACCATATTCCCTAGATAGTTCATTCCTTCTGGCCTGTAAGCAATATATTTTAGAATAGGGTTTCATTTGAGATTTGATCACTTTCTAAGTAACTGACCAATAAAACAATGTTGGCTGTTTAACATCAATTCATACCAGCTTGCACACACACACACACACACACACACACACACACACACACCTTGCTGGGTGGGGGTGTGTGTTCAGTGTGTGTGTGTGTGTGTGTGTGAGGGCAAACTGAGTATATAATAGAGGCTGATCCATCACACTGAACCATTGAGTGAGTGAACAGAAAAGGAGAGAGAGGAGGATGGACTGGGAGAGGAAAAAGAAGGAGAGAGAGAGATAGAGTTAACTACTCTGGTTCTGTTCCACTTCTCCTCCCTGTAAGCCCCTCCCCTTCCTCATGAAACACTTCCTGTCTCAGTGCACAGCATTGACCAATCAGAGCGGCGACCGCAGCATGAGCAGGAGGCCAGTGTACTGTCCTGCAGAAATAATACAGACGTAACCATTGGTGTTCTGCGCACGCAACCACACACACACTAACGGTAAATGAACAAAAAGAGCTTTATAAACCAAAATACCCTACTAGTGAACACGCATCTCAATCCAGGTTCTGAACGATTAATCATAAACAGAATATCAATATTAACAATAACAACAACGATGTCATAATAGTCAATCTTTGGACTTCCATATTCTCCATTCGGTTAGTTAGTAAAACAACGCAGGAACTTTTTAAATCGCCGAGATTCTCTCAGCGTTCAGAAGAAGACGACTCCAATCACAATGCAGGAAGGTAAGACAGTACAAAGGAAAAAGTCCAACTTCCCCTCGTACGTGTGTGTGTGTGTGTGTCAAAGGCCATTATTAGAACACTATCACCATAGGAAGAAGGCATAGTCTATTTCTTAAAAGAGTCACTTGGCGAGGGGGGGGGGGGGGGGGGGGGGTTGCCCCGAGACACTGATCTAAGGTCTATTGTGTTTCCCTCCCTAAAGCGTCAGGTTAGGATGTGGGGAGGGCTGAGCTGATCCTAGATCTGTTGGGCTCAAGGCCATAGGTCATTCAGAATCCCGCTGGACCTCGGAGGCGTCCGCTCGACAGATAGGACACGTTCTGTTAGCCTGGAGAGAGAGAGAGGAGGAGATGGAGGGCCAGAGATAAGAGAGAGAGAGAGAGGAGGAGATGGAGGGCCAGAGATAAGAGAGAGAGAGAGAGGAGGAGATGGAGGGCCAGAGATAAGAGAGAGACGATTCTACCAGTCATAAATGGATGTTCCTTCACTTTGCAGTGCATGACAAAGCTTGTTGAATTCAACTGTACACAGAATGGAAGACCTGATACCTGATCAAAATACTGTTTTCATCTAGTTGCTGACTGACTGTTAAATAAAGCCTCTTATATAGATACATCACCATCTGACTGTTAAATAAAGCCTCTTGTATAGATATATCACCATCTGACTGTTAAATAAAGCCTCTTGTATAGATATATCACCATCTGACTGTTAAATAAAGCCTCTTGTATAGATATATCACCATCTGACTGTTAAATAAAGCCTCTTGTATAGATATATCACCATCTGACTGTTAAATAAAGCCTCTTGTATTGATATATCACCATCTGACTGTTAAATAAAGCCTCTTGTATAGATATATCACCATCTGACTGTTAAATAAAGCCTCTTGTATAGATATATCACCATCTGACTGTTAAATAAAGCCTCTTGTATTGATATATCACCATCTGACTGTTAAATAAAGCCTCTTGTATAGATATATCACCATCTGACTGTTAAATAAAGCCTCTTGTATTGATATAATTTAAAACCATCTGTCTGACTCACCTTAAGCCACTTGTCAACACACTTGGTGTGGAACTCATGGTTACAGGGCAGGACTCTTAACAGCTGACGAGACTCAAAGTCACACATACACACCACACACCTGGAACAGAGATACAACAACGTTAACATAACGTTAATACAACACATACACACCTGGAACAGACAGACAGAACATTACACACACATTTTGTCCTGAAATGGTCACAAAGCACAAACACCCTCACATGTATTGTCACAGTGTCTGTTCTGACTGGTGGTTGTTGAAGGGACTCTAGTCAGTGTCTGTTCTGACTGGTGGTTGTTGAAGGGACTCTAGTCAGTGTCTGTTCTGACTGGTGGTTGTTGAAGGGACTCTAGTCAGTGTCTGTTCTGACTGGTGGTTGTTGAAGGGACTCTACTCACAGTGTCTGTTCTGACTGGTGGTTGTTGAAGGGACTCTAGTCAGTGTCTGTTCTGACTGGTGGTTGTTGAAGGGACTCTAGTCAGTGTCTGTTCTGACTGGTGGTTGTTGAAGGGACTCTAGCCAGTGTCTGTTCTGACTGGTGGTTGTTGAAGGGACTCTAGCCAGTGTCTGTTCTGACTGGTGGTTGTTGAAGGGACTCTAGTCAGTGTCTGTTCTGACTGGTGGTTGTTGAAGGGACTCTAGTCAGTGTCTGTTCTGACTGGTGGTTGTTGAAGGGACTCTAGTCACAGTGTCTGTTCTGACTGGTGGTTGTTGAAGGGACTCTACTCACAGTGTCTGTTCTGACTGGTGGTTGTTGAAGGGACTCTAGTCAGTGTCTGTTCTGACTGGTGGTTGTTGAAGGGACTCTACTCACAGTGTCTGTTCTGACTGGTGGTTGTTGAAGGGACTCTAGTCAGTGTCTGTTCTGACTGGTGGTTGTTGAAGGGACTCTAGTCAGTGTCTGTTCTGACTGGTGGTTGTTGAAGGGACTCTACTCACAGTGTCTGTTCTGACTGGTGGTTGTTGAAGGGACTCTACTCACAGTGTCTGTTCTGACTGGTGGTTGTTGAAGGGACTCTACTCACAGTGTCTGTTCTGACTGGTGGTTGTTGAAGGGACTCTAGTCAGTGTCTGTTCTGACTGGTGGTTGTTGAAGGGACTCTAGTCAGTGTCTGTTCTGACTGGTGGTTGTTGAAGGGACTCTACTCACAGTGTCTGTTCTGACTGGTGGTTGTTGAAGGGACTCTACTCACAGTGTCTGTTCTGACTGGTGGTTGTTGAAGGGACTCTACTCACAGTGTCTGTTCTGACTGGTGGTTGTTGAAGGGACTCTAGTCAGTGTCTGTTCTGACTGGTGGTTGTTGAAGGGACTCTAGTCACAGTGTCTGTTCTGACTGGTGGTTGTTGAAGGGACTCTAGCCAGTGTCTGTTCTGACTGGTGGTTGTTGAAGGGACTCCAGCCAGTGTCTGTTCTGACTGGTGGTTGTTGAAGGGACTCTAGTCAGTGTCTGTTCTGACTGGTGGTTGTTGAAGGGACTCTAGTCAGTGTCTGTTCTGACTGGTGGTTGTTGAAGGGACTCTACTCACAGTGTCTGTTCTGACTGGTGGTTGTTGAAGGGACTCTAGTCAGTGTCTGTTCTGACTGGTGGTTGTTGAAGGGACTCTAGTCAGTGTCTGTTCTGACTGGTGGTTGTTGAAGGGACTCTAGTCAGTGTCTGTTCTGACTGGTGGTTGTTGAAGGGACTCTAGTCAGTGTCTGTTCTGACTGGTGGTTGTTGAAGGGACTCTAGTCAGTGTCTGTTCTGACTGGTGGTTGTTGAAGGGACTCTACTCACAGTGTCTGTTCTGACTGGTGGTTGTTGAAGGGACTCTAGTCAGTGTCTGTTCTGACTGGTGGTTGTTGAAGGGACTCTAGTCAGTGTCTGTTCTGACTGGTGGTTGTTGAAGGGACTCTAGTCAGTGTCTGTTCTGACTGGTGGTTGTTGAAGGGACTCTACTCACAGTGTCTGTTCTGACTGGTGGTTGTTGAAGGGACTCTAGTCAGTGTCTGTTCTGACTGGTGGTTGTTGAAGGGACTCTAGTCAGTGTCTGTTCTGACTGGTGGTTGTTGAAGGGACTCTAGTCAGTGTCTGTTCTGACTGGTGGTTGTTGAAGGGACTCTACTCACAGTGTCTGTTCTGACTGGTGGTTGTTGAAGGGACTCTAGTCACAGTGTCTGTTCTGACTGGTGGTTGTTGAAGGGACTCTACTCAGTGTCTGTTCTGACTGGTGGTTGTTGAAGGGACTCTACTCACAGTGTCTGTTCTGACTGGTGGTTGTTGAAGGGACTCTACTCACAGTGTCTGTTCTGACTGGTGGTTGTTGAAGGGACTCTACTCACAGTGTCTGTTCTGACTGGTGGTTGTTGAAGGGACTCTACTCACAGTGTCTGTTCTGACTGGTGGTTGTTGAAGGGACTCTACTCACAGTGTCTGTTCTGACTGGTGGTTGTTGAAGGGACTCTAGTCAGTGTCTGTTCTGACTGGTGGTTGTTGAAGGGACTCTACTCACAGTGTCTGTTCTGACTGGTGGTTGTTGAAGGGACTCTAGTCACAGTGTCTGTTCTGACTGGTGGTTGTTGAAGGGACTCTACTCACAGTGTCTGTTCTGACTGGTGATTGTTGAAGGGACTCTACTCACAGTGTCTGTTCTGACTGGTGGTTGTTGGGGTTGAAGCGGTAGGAGGGCAGCTGTTCTATGTCAGCCTTGGTCAGTCCTCTTGGTTTAGCCTCACCCAGACGCTCTGCTAGGTTCAACAGGGCCTGGAGGTCAGGCGGCGGGGTTAAAGGTTAGAGGTCAGAGAAGAGACAGTCTACCTACACAAGACAAATTCCTATTGTCCTCCCATCTACCCTAGCTGCGTTCATTCACTCGCCCGTGAGGACACAACAGCATTGGATTGGTGTAGACTATGAAGAACATGATACACACCCAATCAACACGCTTTAATCATTTTAGCGCACTGAGCTGAAGCCTAGGCATTAGCTATTGGAGCTAACAAGAGGATAGATGTGTCAGGAAACACTAGACTGTAGATCATTAACCCACCTCCACTCCATTAGAGTTTAGGAGACCATATAGATGTGTAGTTAGCCGTGTTCATTAACCCACCTCCGCTCCATTAGAGTTTGGGAGACCATATAGATGTGTAGTTAGCCGTGTTCATTAACCCACCTCCACTCCATTAGAGTTTAGGAGACCATATAGATGTGTAGTTAGCCGTGTTCATTAACCCACCTCCACTCCATTAAGAGTTTAGGAGACCATATAGATGTGTAGTTAGCCGTGTTCATTAACCCACCTCCACTCCATTAGAGTTTAGGAGACCATATAGATGTGTAGTTAGCCGTGTTCATTAAACTACCTCCACTCCATTAGAGTTTAGGAGACCATATAGATGTGTAGTTAGCCGTGTTCATTAACCCACCTCCACTCCATTAGAGTTTAGGAGACCATATAGATGTGTAGTTAGCCGTGTTCATTAAACTACCTCCACTCCATTAGAGTTTAGGAGACCATATAGATGTGTAGTTAGCCGTGTTCATTAACCCACCTCCACTCCATTAGAGTTTAGGAGACCATATAGATGTGTAGTTAGCCGTGTTCATTAACCCACCTCCACTCCATTAGAGTTTAGGAGACCATATAGATGTGTAGTTAGCCGTGTTCATTAACCCACCTCCACTCCATTAAGAGTTTAGGAGACCATATAGATGTGTAGTTAGCCGTGTTCATTAACCCACCTCCACTCCATTAGAGTTTAGGAGACCATATAGATGTGTAGTTAGCCGTGTTCATTAAACTACCTCCACTCCATTAGAGTTTAGGAGACCATATAGATGTGTAGTTAGCCGTGTTCATTAAACTACCTCCACTCCATTAGAGTTTAGGAGACCATATAGATGTGTAGTTAGCTGTGTTCATTAACCCACCTCCACTCCATTAGAGTTTAGGAGACCATATAGATGTGTAGTTAGCCGTGTTCATTAAACTACCTCCACTCCATTAGAGTTTAGGAGACCATATAGATGTGTAGTTAGCCGTGTTCATTAACCCACCTCCACTCCATTAGAGTTTAGGAGACCATATAGATGTGTAGTTAGGCGTGTTCATTAACCCACCTCCACTCCATTAGAGTTTAGGAGACCATATAGATGTGTAGTTAGCCGTGTTCATTAACCCACCTCCACTCCATTAGAGTTTAGGAGACCATATAGATGTGTAGTTAGCCGTGTTCATTAACCCACCTCCACTCCATTAAGAGTTTAGGAGACCATATAGATGTGTAGTTAGCCGTGTTCATTAACCCACCTCCACTCCATTAAGAGTTTAGGAGACCATATAGATGTGTAGTTAGCCGTGTTCATTAACCCACCTCCACTCCATTAGAGTTTAGGAGACCATATAGATGTGTAGTTAGCCGTGTTCATTAACCCACCTCCACTCCATTAGAGTTTAGGAGACCATATAGATGTGTAGTTAGCCGTGTTCATTAACCCACCTCCACTCCATTAAGAGTTTAGGAGACCATATAGATGTGTAGTTAGCCGTGTTCATTAAACTACCTCCACTCCATTAGAGTTTAGGAGACCATATAGATGTGTAGTTAGCCGTGTTCATTAACCCACCTCCACTCCATTAAGAGTTTAGGAGACCATATAGATGTGTAGTTAGCCGTGTTCATTAAACTACCTCCACTCCATTAGAGTTTAGGAGACCATATAGATGTGTAGTTAGCCGTGTTCATTAACCCACCTCCACTCCATTAAGAGTTTAGGAGACCATATAGATGTGTAGTTAGCCGTGTTCATTAACCCACCTCCACTCCATTAGAGTTTAGGAGACCATATAGATGTGTAGTTAGCCGTGTTCATTAACCCACCTCCACTCCATTAGAGTTTAGGAGACCATATAGATGTGTAGTTAGCCGTGTTCATTAACCCACCTCCACTCCATTAGAGTTTAGGAGACCATATAGATGTGTAGTTAGCCGTGTTCATTAACCCACCTCCACTCCATTAGAGTTTAGGAGACCATATAGATGTGTAGTTAGCCGTGTTCATTAACCTACCTCCACTCCATTAGAGTTTAGGAGACCATATAGATGTGTAGTTAGCCGTGTTCATTAACCCACCTCCACTCCATTAAGAGTTTAGGAGACCATATAGATGTGTAGTTAGCCGTGTTCATTAACCCACCTCCACTCCATTAGAGTTTAGGAGACCATATAGATGTGTAGTTAGCCGTGTTCATTAACCCACCTCCACTCCATTAGAGTTTAGGAGACCATATAGATGTGTAGTTAGCCGTGTTCATTAACCCACCTCCACTCCATTAGAGTTTAGGAGACCATATAGATGTGTAGTTAGCCGTGTTCATTAACCCACCTCCACTCCATTAGAGTTTAGGAGACCATATAGATGTGTAGTTAGCCGTGTTCATTAACCCACCTCCACTCCATTAAGAGTTTAGGAGACCATATAGATGTGTAGTTAGCCGTGTTCATTAACCCACCTCCACTCCATTAGAGTTTAGGAGACCATATAGATGTGTAGTTAGCCGTGTTCATTAACCCACCTCCACTCCATTAGAGTTTAGGAGACCATATAGATGTGTAGTTAGCCGTGTTCATTAACCCACCTCCACTCCATTAGAGTTTAGGAGACCATATAGATGTGTAGTTAGCCGTGTTCATTAACCCACCTCCACTCCATTAGAGTTTAGGAGACCATATAGATGTGTAGTTAGCCGTGTTCATTAACCCACCTCCACTCCATTAGAGTTTAGGAGACCATATAGATGTGTAGTTAGCCGTGTTCATTAACCCACCTCCACTCCATTAGAGTTTAGGAGACCATATAGATGTGTAGTTAGCCGTGTTCATTAACCCACCTCCACTCCATTAGAGTTTAGGAGACCATATAGATGTGTAGTTAGCCGTGTTCATTAACCCACCTCCACTCCATTAAGAGTTTAGGAGACCATATAGATGTGTAGTTAGCCGTGTTCATTAACCACCTCCACTCCATTAGAGTTTAGGAGACCATATAGATGTGTAGTTAGCCGTGTTCATTAACCCACCTCCACTCCATTAGAGTTTAGGAGACCATATAGATGTGTAGTTAGCCGTGTTCATTAACCCACCTCCACTCCATTAGAGTTTAGGAGACCATATAGATGTGTAGTTAGCCGTGTTCATTAACCCACCTCCACTCCATTAGAGTTTAGGAGACCATATAGATGTGTAGTTAGCCGTGTTCATTAACCCACCTCCACTCCATTAGAGTTTAGGAGACCATATAGATGTGTAGTTAGCCGTGTTCATTAACCCACCTCCACTCCATTAGAGTTTAGGAGACCATATAGATGTGTAGTTAGCCGTGTTCATTAACCCACCTCCACTCCATTAGAGTTTAGGAGACCATATAGATGTGTAGTTAGCCGTGTTCATTAACCCACCTCCACTCCATTAGAGTTTAGGAGACCATATAGATGTGTAGTTAGCCGTGTTCATTAACCCACCTCCACTCCATTAGAGTTTAGGAGACCATATAGATGTGTAGTTAGCCGTGTTCATTAACCCACCTCCACTCCATTAGAGTTTAGGAGACCATATAGATGTGTAGTTAGCCGTGTTCATTAACCCACCTCCACTCCATTAGAGTTTAGGAGACCATATAGATGTGTAGTTAGCCGTGTTCATTAACCCACCTCCACTCCATTAGAGTTTAGGAGACCATATAGATGTGTAGTTAGCCGTGTTCATTAACCCACCTCCACTCCATTAGAGTTTAGGAGACCATATAGATGTGTAGTTAGCCGTGTTCATTAACCCACCTCCACTCCATTAGAGTTTAGGAGACCATATAGATGTGTAGTTAGCCGTGTTCATTAACCCACCTCCACTCCATTAGAGTTTAGGAGACCATATAGATGTGTAGTTAGCCGTGTTCATTAACCCACCTCCACTCCATTAGAGTTTAGGAGACCATATAGATGTGTAGTTAGCCGTGTTCATTAACCCACCTCCACTCCATTAGAGTTTAGGAGACCATATAGATGTGTAGTTAGCCGTGTTCATTAACCCACCTCCACTCCATTAGAGTTTAGGAGACCATATAGATGTGTAGTTAGCCGTGTTCATTAACCCACCTCCACTCCATTAGAGTTTAGGAGACCATATAGATGTGTAGTTAGCCGTGTTCATTAACCCACCTCCACTCCATTAGAGTTTAGGAGACCATATAGATGTGTAGTTAGCCGTGTTCATTAACCCACCTCCACTCCATTAGAGTTTAGGAGACCATATAGATGTGTAGTTAGCCGTGTTCATTAACCCACCTCCACTCCATTAGAGTTTAGGAGACCATATAGATGTGTAGTTAGCCGTCCGTTCATTAACCCGACCTCCACTCCATTAGAGTTTAGGAGACCATATAGATGTGTAGTTAGCCGTGTTCATTAACCCACCTCCACTCCATTAGAGTTTAGGAGACCATATTCAGATGTGTAGTTAGCCGTGTTCATTAACCCACCTCCACTCCATTAGAGTTTAGGAGACCATATAGATGTGTAGTTAGCCGTGTTCATTAACCCACCTCCACTCCATTAGAGTTTAGGAGACCATATAGATGTGTAGTTAGCCGTGTTCATTAACCCACCTCCACTCCATTAGAGTTTAGGAGACCATATAGATGTGTAGTTAGCCGTGTTCATTAAGAACCCACCTCCACTCCATTTAGAGTTTAGGGAGACCATATAGATGTGTAGTTAGCGCGTGTTCATTAAACTACCTCCACTCCATTAAGAGTTTAGGAGACTATATAGATGTGTAGTTAGCCGTGTTCATTAAACTACCTCCACTCCATTAAGAGTTTAGGAGACCATATAGATGTGTAGTTAGCCGTGTTCATTAACCCACCTCCACTCCATTAAGAGTTTAGGAGACCATATAGATGTGTAGTTAGCCGTGTTCATTAAACTACCTCCACTCCATTAAGAGTTTAGGAGACCATATAGATGTGTAGTTAGCCGTGTTCATTAAACTACCTCCACTCCATTAAGAGTTTAGGAGACCATATAGATGTGTAGTTAGCCGTGTTGCTAGCTTACCTCATAGTTCTCTACCTCTCCATCATCCACATCTAACTCCAGACTGATGGGAGGACGGACTGTAGGACCCACTGGAAGCATCGACCTGAGAGAGCGAGAGAGGAGAGGGAGAGATGGAGAGAGATTTGAATAAACAAATGATGATCACATGCCTCATATCATCCAGTATTATACCATATAAACACATGATTTATTACAATACTGTAGTAACATGATGCCTCATATCATCCAGTATTATACCATATAAACACATGATTTATTACAATACTGTAGTAACATGATGCCTCATATCATTCAGTATTATACCATATAAACACATGATTTATTACAATACTGTAGTAACATGATGCCTCATATCATTCAGTTTAATACCATATAAACACATGATTTATTACAATACTGTAGTAACATGATGCCTCATATCATCCAGTATTATACCATATAAACACATGATTTATTACAATACTGTAGTAACATGATGCCTCATATCATTCAGTATTATACCATATAAACACATGATTTATTACAATACTGTAGTAACATGATGCCTCATATCATCCAGTATTAAACCATATAAACACATGATTTATTACAATACTGTAGTAACATGATGCCTCATATCATCCAGTATTATACCATATAAACACATGATTTATTACAATACTGTAGTAACATGATGCCTCATATCATTCAGTATTATACCATATAAACACATGATTTATTACAATACTGTAGTAACATGATGCCTCATATCATCCAGTATTATACCATATAAACACATGATTTATTACAATACTGTAGTAACATGATGCCTCATATCATTCAGTATTATACCATATAAACACATGATTTATTCCAATACTGTAGTAACATGATGCCTCATATCATTCAGTATTATACCATATAAACACATGATTTATTACAATACTGTAGTAACATGATGCCTCATATCATTCAGTATTATACCATATAAACACATGATTTATTACAATACTGTAGTAACATGATGCCTCATATCATTCAGTATTATACCATATAAACACATGATTTATTACAATACCGTAGTAACATGATGCCTCATATCATTCAGTATTATACCATATAAACACATTATTTATTACAATACTGTAGTAACATGATGCCTCATATCATTCAGTATTATTACCATATAAACACATGATTTATTCCAACATTGCACATTAATTCACAGTTGCTACAACAACAAGAGAGCAAGAAGTACTCACAGGAAGTAAGGCAGGAAGCCAGGGTGGTAGGGGGGCGGGGGCACGGTCTGCTGGGAACGGTAACGACGTCCTGTGATTCGCCGAGGCATGAAGTGGGGGTACGGCTGAGAGAGGGAGAGAGAAAGGTAAGAACTCTTCATAGATGTAAGGACATGTTGTTCTCTGTCTGTGTGGAACTCTTCATAGATGTAAGGACATGTTGTTCTCTGTCTGTGTGGAACTCTTCATAGATGTAATGACATGTTGTTCTCTGTCTGTGAGGAAGTGTGTGAAATGTTTTGAATGTATTGTAATGTTTTAAAAAATGTATACCTGCCTTAATTTTCCTGGACCCCAGGAAGAGTAGCTGCTGCCTTGGCAGGAACTAAATGGGGATCCTTAATAAATTCAAATACGTGTGGACGAGTGGCCCTGTAAGAGAGCCCTTGGGCCGGTGTTTTGATGGCTAGCATGAGGTGTGTGTGAACAGCTCCTGTGACAGGGGGTCGTGGTGAGAGAGGAACTGGAGGGGTGTGGAGGGGGGCAGGGAGGAGGGGTGGGGTATGTGTGTGTGTCTTACCACTCCGAACAGCTCCTGTGACAGGGGGTCGTGGTGAGAGAGGAACTGGAGGGGTGTGGAGGGGGACAGGGAGGAAGGGTGGTGTCCTCCATGAGGGTAGCTGAACCCCCCTCCCACAGACAGGTGCTCTCCTAGCAGCTCCACCTCGTTCTCTATCCTCTGCAACGGCTATGACAGGGATACAAAGGGTTATGAAGGGTCATAGGCATACAAAAAGGGTTATGAAGGGTCATAGGCATACAAAAAGGGTTATGAAGGGTCATAGGCATACAAAAAGGGTTATGAAGGGTCATAGGCATACAAAAATGGTTATGAAGGGTCATAGGCATACAAAAAGGGTTATGAAGGGTCATAGGCATACAAAAAGGGTTATGAAGGATCGTAGGCATACATAAGGGGATTATGAGCTGTTACAGAAACGTGTTATCTAGTCTCAAGGGTTCTCTAGGCCAGGAGAAAAGGTTATAATGGATTCTAAACTGTTATGTCAAGTCAGTTTGACTAATGTGAGCACATTGTGAATAGAAGGCAAGTCAGACAATTTAAGATGTGAATATGAGACTGACTTAAGGTAGTGTTGCTACCCAGGTTAAAGGGCCTGAATAGCAACACTACCTTAATGGTTAAAGGCTCTGGGTAGCAACACTACCTTAATGGTTAAAGGCTCTGGGTAGCAACACTACCTTAATGGTTAAAGGCTCTGGGTAGCAACACTACCTTAATGGTTAAAGGCTCTGGGTAGCAACACTACCTTAATGGTTAAAGGCTCTGGGTAGCAACACTACCTTAATGGTTAAAGGCTCTGGGTAGCAACACTACCTTAATGGTTAAAGGCTCTGGGTAGCAACACTACCTTAATGGTTAAAGGCTCTGGGTAGCAACACTACCTTAATGGTTAAAGGCTCTGGGTAGCAACACTACCTTAATGGTTAAAGGCTCTGGGTAGCACCACTACCTTAATGGTTAAAGACTCTGGGTAGCAACACTACCTTAATGGTTAAAGGCTCTGGGTAGCACCACTACCTTAATGGTTAAAGACTCTGGGTAGCAACACTACCTTAATGGTTAAAGACTCTGGGTAGCAACACTACCTTAATGGTTAAAGGCTCTGGGTAGCAACACTACCTTAATGGTTAAAGGCTCTGGGTAGCAACACTACCTTAATGGTTAAAGGCTCTGGGTAGCAACACTACCTTAATGGTTAAAGGCTCTGGGTAGCAACACTACCTTAATGGTTAAAGGCTCTGGGTAGCAACACTACCTTAATGGTTAAAGGCTCTGGGTAGCAACACTACCTTAATGGTTAAAGGCTCTGGGTAGCAACACTACCTTAATGGTTAAAGGCTCTGGGTAGCACCACTACCTTAATGGTTAAAGGCTCTGGGTAGCAACACTACCTTAATGGTTAAAGGCTCTGGGTAGCAACACTACCTTAATGGTTAAATACCCTGAATAGCAACACTACCTTAATGGTTAAAGGCTCTGGGTAGCAACACTACCTTAATGGTTAAAGACTCTGGGTAGCAACACTACCTTAATGGTTAAAGGCTCTGGGTAGCAACACTACCTTAATGGTTAAAGGCTCTGGGTAGCAACACTACCTTAATGGTTAAAGACTCTGGGTAGCAACACTACCTTAATGGTTAAAGGCTCTGGGTAGCAACACTACCATAATGGTTAAAAAAGGCTCTGGGTAGCAACACTACCTTAATGGTTAAAGGCTCTGGGTAGCAACACTACCTTAATGGTTAAAGACTCTGGGTAGCAACACTACCTTAATGGTTAAAGGCTCTGGGTAGCACCACTACCTTAATGGTTAAAGACTCTGGGTAGCAACACTACCTTAATGGTTAAATACCCTGAATAGCAACACTACCTTAATGGTTAAAGGCCCTGGGTAGCACCACTACCTTAATGGTTAAAGGCTCTGGGTAGCAACACTACCTTAATGGTTAAAGACTCTGGGTAGAAACACTACCTTAATGGTTAAATACTCTGGGTAGCAACACTACCTTAATGGTTAAAGACTCTGGATAGCAACACTACCTTAATGGTTAAAGGCCCTGGGTAGCAACACTACCTTAATGGTTAAATACCCTGAATAGCAACACTACCTTAATGGTTAAAGGCTCTGGGTAGCAACACTACCTTAATGGTTAAAGACTCTGGGTAGCAACACTACCTTAATGGTTAAAGACTCTGGGTAGCAACACTACCTTAATGGTTAAAGGCTCTGGGTAGCACCACTACCTTAATGGTTAAAGGCTCTGGGTAGCAACACTACCTTAATGGTTAAAGACTCTGGGTAGCAACACTACCTTAATGGTTAAAGGCTCTGGGTAGCAACACTACCTTAATGGTTAAAGGCTCTGGGTAGCAACACTACCTTAATGGTTAAAGGCTCTGGGTAGCAACACTACCTTAATGGTTAAAGGCTCTGGGTAGCAACACTACCTTAATGGTTAAATACCCTGGGTAGCAACACTACCTTAATGGTTAAAGACTCTGGATAGCAACACTACCTTAAAAGTTAAAGGCTCTGGGTAGCAACACTACCTTAATGGTTAAATACCCTGAATAGCAACACTACCTTAATGGTTAAAGGCTCTGGGTAGCAACACTACCTTAATGGTTAAAGACTCTGGGTAGCAACACTACCTTAATGGTTAAAGGCTCTGGGTAGCACCACTACCTTAATGGTTAAAGGCTCTGGGTAGCAACACTACCTTAATGGTTAAATACTCTGGGTAGCAACACTACCTTAATGGTTAAAGGCTCTGGGTAGCAACACTACCATAATGGTTAAAAAAGGCTCTGGGTAGCAACACTACCTTAATGGTTAAAGGCTCTGGGTAGCAACACTACCTTAATGGTTAAAGACTCTGGGTAGCAACACTACCTTAATGGTTAAAGGCTCTGGGTAGCAACACTACCTTAATGGTTAAAGGCTCTGGGTAGCAACACTACCTTAATGGTTAAAGACTCTGGGTAGCAACACTACCTTAATGGTTAAATACTCTGGGTAGCAACACTACCTTAATGGTTAAAGACTCTGGATAGCAACACTACCTTAATGGTTAAAGGCCCTGGGTAGCAACACTACCTTAATGGTTAAAGGCTCTGGGTAGCACCACTACCTTAATGGTTAAAGGCTCTGGGTAGCAACACTACCTTAATGGTTAAAGGCTCTGGGTAGCAACACTACCTTCATGGTTAAAGGCTCTGGGTAGCAACACTACCTTAATGGTTAAATACTCTGGGTAGCAACACTACCTTAATGGTTAAAGACTCTGGGTAGCAACACTACCTTAATGGTTAAAGGCTCTGGGTAGCAACACTACCTTAATGGTTAAAGGCTCTGGGTAGCAACACTACCTTAATGGTTAAAGGCTCTGGGTAGCAACACTACCTTAATGGTTAAAGGCTCTGGGTAGAAACACTACCTTAATGGTTAAATACCCTGGGTAGCAACACTACCTTAATGGTTAAATACCCTGGGTAGCAACACTACCTTAATGGTTAAAGGCTCTGGGTAGCAACACTACCTTGATGGTTAAAGACTCTGGGTAGCACCACTACCTTAATGGTTAAAGACTCTGGGTAGCACATCTAATGGCAGGATATTAAAAATAAACTAGTTTGGGTACTTTGAGAAACACTGCGTTTGTGGAAAAAGTCATAAAAGACACAATTCCTTATTATAATGAAAATCAGAGTAATGTGTTTCTTACCGATCTGGCCTGTTGTGTCTGGAAGGGAAGGAACTGTCCAGGTGGAGGGAGGTGGGGGGGGTGGTGAGAGAGGTGGGGGGGGTGGAGGAGGAAAGGGGCATCACTGGAGAGGAGCGAGGGAAAGACATAGGGCACATGCTGCACCGAACACGCCCCCAGCATCTGAGAGGGAGAGAGAGAGAGGAGAGAGAGAGAGAGGCGAGAGAGAGAGAGGGGGAGAGAGAGAGAGAGATATAGAGAGAGGAGAGAGAGAGAGAGAGAGAGAGAGAGAGAGAGATATAGAGAGAGGAGAGAGAGAGAGAGAGAGAGAGAGAGGCGAGAGAGAGAGAGGGGGAGAGAGAGAGACGAGAGAGAGAGAGGGGGAGAGAGAGAGAGAGAGAGAGAGATATAGAGAGAGGAGAGAGAGAGAGGGGAGAGAGAAGGGGGAGAGAGAGAGAGGTTTGATACTACTTTTCATGTCAACGACATAAATCTGCATTTCATTACTTTTGCCATTAGGGGGCAGCAAACACCAACAATCATAGCAACAACATCACACCAGGGTGGAGGCTTCAATGACCTGAATATATTATACATTTACATTTTAGTCATTTAGCAGACGCTCTAATCCAGAGCAATTTACAGGAGCAATTAGGGTTAAGTGCCTTGCTCAAGGGCACATCGATAGATGTTTCACCTAGTCGGCTCGGGGATTAGAACCAGCGACCTTCAGTCCACTCCTTGGTCTTAGCTAAACAGACTGGTACCCAGACTAGATGATAGCTAGACAGACTGGTACCAGACTAGATGATAGCTAAACAGACTGGTACCCAGACTAGATGATAGCTAAACAGACTGGTACCAGACTAGATGATAGCTGAACAGACTGGTACCAGACTAGATGATAGCTAGACAGACTGGTACCAGACTAGATGATAGCTAACCAGACTGGTACCAGACTAGATGATAGCTGAACAGACTGGTACCAGACTAGATGATAGCTAAACAGACTGGTACCAGACTAGATGATAGCTGAACAGACTGGTACCAGACTAGATGATAGCTAGACAGACTGGTACCAGACTAGATGATAGCTGAACAGACTGGTACCAGACTAGATGATAGCTAAACAGACTGGTACCAGACTAGATGATAGCTAAACAGACTGGTACCAGACTAGATGATAGCTAGACAGACTGGTACCCAGACTAGATGATAGCTAAACAGACTGGTACCAGACTAGATGATAGCTGAACAGACTGGTACCAGACTAGACCAAGGAGTGGACTGATAGCTAGACAGACTGGTACCAGACTAGATGATAGCTAAACAGACTGGTACCAGACTAGATGATAGCTAAACAGACTGGTACCAGACTAGATGATAGCTAAACAGACTGGTACCAGACTAGATGATAGCTAAACAGACTGGTACCAGACTAGATGATAGCTAAACAGACTGGTACCAGACTAGATGATAGCTAGACAGACTGGTACCAGACTAGATGATAGCTGAACAGACTGGTACCAGACTAGATGATAGCTAAACAGACTGGTACCAGACTAGATGATAGCTGAACAGACTGGTACCAGACTAGATGATAGCTAAACAGACTGGTACCAGACTAGACCAAGGAGTGGACTGATAGCTAGACAGACTGGTACCAGACTAGATGATAGCTAAACAGACTGGTACCAGACTAGATGATAGCTAAACAGACTGGTACCAGACTAGATGATAGCTAGACAGACTGGTACCCAGACTAGATGATAGCTAAACAGACTGGTACCAGACTAGATGATAGCTAAACAGACTGGTACCAGACTAGATGATAGCTGAACAGACTGGTACCAGACTAGATGATAGCTAAACAGACTGGTACCAGACTAGATGATAGCTAGACAGACTGGTACCAGACTAGATGATAGCTGAACAGACTGGTACCAGACTAGATGATAGCTAAACAGACTGGTACCAGACTAGATGATAGCTAAACAGACTGGTACCAGACTAGATGATAGCTAGACAGACTGGTACCCAGACTAGATGATAGCTAAACAGACTGGTACCAGACTAGATGATAGCTGAACAGACTGGTACCAGACTAGACCAAGGAGTGGACTGATAGCTAGACAGACTGGTACCAGACTAGATGATAGCTAAACAGACTGGTACCAGACTAGATGATAGCTAAACAGACTGGTACCAGACTAGATGATAGCTAGACAGACTGGTACCAGACTAGATGATAGCTAAACAGACTGGTACCAGACTAGATGATAGCTGAACAGACTGGTACCAGACTAGATGATAGCTAGACAGACTGGTACCAGACTAGATGATAGCTGAACAGACTGGTACCCAGACTAGATGATAGCTGAACAGACTGGTACCAGACTAGATGATAGCTGAACAGACTGGTACCCAGACTAGATGATAGCTGAACAGACTGGTACCCAGACTAGATGATAGCTAAACAGACTGGTACCAGACTAGATGATAGCTAAACAGACTGGTACCCAGACTAGATGATAGCTGAACAGACTGGTACCAGACTAGATGATAGCTGAACAGACTGGTACCCAGACTAGATGATAGCTGAACAGACTGGTACCAGACTAGATGATAGCTAGACAGACTGGTACCCAGACTAGATGATAGCTGAACAGACTGGTACCCAGACTAGATGATAGCTAAACAGACTGGTACCAGACTAGATGATAGCTAAACAGACTGGTACCAGACTAGATGATAGCTAGACAGACTGGTACCAGACTAGATGATAGCTAAACAGACTGGTACCAGACTAGATGATAGCTAAACAGACTGGTACCAGACTAGATGATAGCTAAACAGACTGGTACCAGACTAGATGATAGCTAGACAGACTGGTACCCAGACTAGATGATAGCTAGACAGACTGGTACCAGACTAGATGATAGCTAAACAGACTGGTACCAGACTAGATGATAGCTAAACAGACTGGTACCAGACTAGATGATAGCTAGACAGACTGGTACCAGACTAGATGATAGCTAAACAGACTGGTACCAGACTAGATGATAGCTAAACAGACTGGTACCAGACTAGATGATAGCTAAACAGACTGGTACCAGACTAGATGATAGCTAGACAGACTGGTACCCAGACTAGATGATAGCTAGACAGACTGGTACCAGACTAGATGATAGCTAAACAGACTGGTACCAGACTAGATGATAGCTAGACAGACTGGTACCAGACTAGATGATAGCTAAACAGACTGGTACCAGACTAGATGATAGCTAAACAGACTGGTACCAGACTAGACATTTGTACCTGAAATGTTCAAAATGTTGTGACCTCTTGGAAATGACCCAGGAGAACCAATACAAGGACTGTTGCTAAGTCCCAGAGTGGTAGTGTTGTCCGGTACTGAAGACCACACTGCAAACACACCCCCCCCAATACTCCCTCCCTCTACTCACAGAGTGGTAGTGTTGTCCTTTACTGAAGACCACACTGCAAACACCCCCCCCCCCAATACTCCCTCCCTCCCTCCCTCCCTCCCTCCCTCCCTCTACTCACAGAGTGGTAGTCTTGTCCTGTACTGAAGACCACACTGCAAACACCCCCCCCCCAATACTCCCTCCCTCCCTCCCTCCCTCCCTCCCTCCCTCTACTCACAGGGTGGTAGTGTTGTCCGGTACTGAAGACCACACTGCAAACCCCCCCCCCCCCCCAATACTCCCTCCCTCCCTCCCTCTACTCACAGGGTGGTAGTGTTGTCCGGTACTGAAGACCACACCGCAAACACCCCCCCCCCCCCCAATACTCCCTCCCTCCCTCTACTCACAGGGTGGTAGTGTTGTCCGGTACTGAAGACCACACTGCAGGCTGGGATCTGTTGTTGAGAGGAGCAGACAGGAGGGAGGTGCTGTCCTGTATACAGAGGAGTAACTAGACCACGATGAGGAGGGACAGCAGTCACCGTATAGGAGACTGGGACTGAAGCCTGTTGGAGAGAGAGAGAGTTAATATATAGGAGACTGGGACTGAAGCCTGTTGGAGAGAGAGAGAGTTAATATATAGGAGACTGGGACTGAAGCCTGTTGGAGAGAGAGAGAGTTAATATATAGGAGACTGGGACTGAAGCCTGTTGGAGAGAGAGAGAGTTAATATATAGGAGACTGGGACTGAAGCCTGTTGGAGAGAGAGAGAGTTAATATATAGGAGACTGGGACTGAAGCCTGTTGGAGAGAGAGAGAGTTAATATATAGGAGACTGGGACTGAAGCCTGTTGGAGAGAGAGAGAGAGTTAATATATAGGAGACTGGGACTGAAGCCTGTTGGAGAGAGAGAGTTAATATATAGGAGACTGGGACTGAAGCCTGTTGGAGAGAGAGAGTTAATATATAGGAGACTGGGACTGAAGCCTGTTGGAGAGAGAGAGTTAATATATAGGAGACTGGGACTGAAGCCTGTTGGAGAGAGAGAGAGATAATTAATATATAGGAGACTGGGACTGAAGCCTGTTGGAGAGAGAGAGAGAGTTAATATATAGGAGACTGGGACTGAAGCCTGTTGGAGAGAGAGAGAGTTAATATATAGGAGACTGGGACTGAAGCCTGTTGGAGAGAGAGAGAGAGTTAATATATAGGAGACTGGGACTGAAGCCTGTTGGAGAGAGAGAGAGAGAGAGTTAATATATAGGAGACTGGGACTGAAGCCTGTTGGAGAGAGAGAGAGAGAGAGTTAATATATAGGAGACTGGGACTGAAGCCTGTTGGAGAGAGAGAGAGTTAATATATAGGAGACGGGGACTGAAGCCTGTTGGAGAGAGAGAGAGTTAATATATAGGAGACTGGGACTGAAGCCTGTTGGAGAGAGAGAGAGAGAGAGTTAATATATAGGAGACTGGGACTGAAGCCTGTTGGAGAGAGAGAGAGAGTTAATATATAGGAGACTGGGACTGAAGCCTGTTGGAGAGAGAGAGAGTTAATATATAGGAGACTGGGACTGAAGCCTGTTGGAGAGAGAGAGAGAGAGAGTTAATATATAGGAGACTGGGACTGAAGCCTGTTGGAGAGAGAGAGAGAGTTAATATATAGGAGACTGGAACTGAAGCCTGTTGGAGAGAGAGAGAGAGTTAATATATAGGAGACTGGGACTGAAGCCTGTTGGAGAGAGAGAGAGAGTTAATATATAGGAGACTGGGACTGAAGCCTGTTGGAGAGAGAGAGAGAGAGAGTTAATATATAGGAGACTGGGACTGAAGCCTGTTGGAGAGAGAGAGAGAGAGTTAATATATAGGAGACTGGGACTGAAGCCTGTTGGAGAGAGAGAGAGTTAATATATAGGAGACTGGGACTGAAGCCTGTTGGAGAGAGAGAGAGTTAATATATAGGAGACTGGGACTGAAGCCTGTTGGAGAGAGAGAGAGAGTTAATATATAGGAGACTGGGACTGAAGCCTGTTGGAGAGAGAGAGAGAGTTAATATATAGGAGACTGGGACTGAAGCCTGTTGGAGAGAGAGAGAGAGTTAATATATAGGAGACTGGGACTAACCTGTTCATGTAGGTCCATAACCATGGTTCCTTGCTGCTGTGCCTGGTGGTGAGCTGCTTGATGAGAATGATGGACAGCAGGGTGCAGTAACCGTGGCGATAGGGTGGGGGGGTGGAACGCTCGGGGCTCCTCCACCCCCCCTCTAGCAGGGGCTGGGGGCTGGCCGTAGGGGGGAGGAGGGGGGTGAGGGTAGCTCTGGTGGGGGTGAGGGTGGTGGTGGCGGTAGTTTTGGTCCTGGGGGTCTAGTCGGATGGAGGGGGGAGGAGGGGAAGGGTGGTGGGGAGGAGGGGGGAGGTGACGTGGGGGACGGGAGAGACGGCCACGCTGGCGACGCGCTGGAGGACTGGAGGAAAGGAGAGGGGGAGGAGTTAAGTCTTCATCATTCTGATAACTATAATCAAATCATTAACTATGAATATGCCATCATCATAGTTACAATCATCATCATCATGTTAGCTCTTACTGGTCAATATTGACTACTGAGAAATCTTCCAAACTGAATAGCTACCTAACTGACTGAGTAACTGACTGACTGTAAAATGAACCAAGCAAAGTAACCAAGCTGAAAGCACAGTACCAGGTGAGGTAACAGTCTCTTACCTGTGTCTGTGTCTGGCAGGTGTATGGCAGCGCTCCTGGTGGTAGTGGGGGTTAGGGGGAGGTCTGCGACTGGGGGGCAGCTCCCATGGCCTCATTGGTGGAGAGGGGGTTGAGGGTGGGGCCACAGTGGAGAGATCCAGCACTGATTGGCCGGATAGCCTCTGACGCTTTGGACTGGGGCTGTCCTCACGCTGTTGGGGGGATGGGGAGAGAAGAGGAGGAGAGAGAAGAGAGAAGAGGAGGGGAGAGAATAGGAGGGGAGAGAAGGGGAGGAGAGAGAAGAGCAGGGGAGAGAAGAGAGAAGAGGGGAGAGAAGGGGAGGGGAGAGAATAGGAGGGGAGAGAATAGGAGGAGAGAGAAGGGGAGGAGAGAGAAGAGCAGGGGAGAGAAGAGAGAAGAGGGGAGAGAAGGGGAGGGGCGAGAAGGGGAGGGGAGGAGAGAGGAGGGGAGGAGAGAGAAGGGGAGGAGAGAGAAGGGGAGGAGAGAGAAGGGGAGGAGAGAGAAGAGGAGGGGAGAGAAGGGGAGGAGAGAGAAGAGGAGAGAAGAGAAGGAGAGAGAAGAGGAGGAGAGAGAAGGGGAGGAGAGAGAAGGGGAGGAGAGAGAAGGGGGGGAGAGAGAAGGGGAGGAGAGAGAAGAGGGGGAGAGAGAAGGGGAGGAGAGAGAAGGGGAGGAGAGAGAAGGGGAGGAGAGAGAAGGGGAGGAGAGAGAAGAGGAGGAGAGAGAAGAGGAGGAGAGAGAAGAGGAGGAGAGAGAAGAGGAGAGAGAAGAGGGGAGGAGAGAGAAGAGGGGGAAGAGATAAACCAAGGTTAGTTTCACATAGCACCTATACCTCCATCATAAATCAATATAGAGATGTAGCATCACCCTCTCTGATCAATGGTCCATATTGTTGCTCAGTAACACACAAGCCCTATTCTACCCCATATTGTTGCTCAGTAACACACAAGCCCCATTCTACCCCATATTGTTGCTCAGTAACACACAAGCCCTATTCTACCCCATATTGTTGCTCAGTAACACACAAGCCCCATTCTACCCCATATTGTTGCTCAGTAACACACAAGCCCTATTCTACCCCATATTGTTGCTCAGTAACACACAAGCCCTATTTTACCCCATATTGTTGCTCAGTAACACACAAGCCCTATTCTACCCCATATTGTTGCTCAGTAACACACAAGCCCTATTCTACCCCATATTGTTGCTCAGTAACACACAAGCCCTATTCTACCCCATATTGTTGCTCAGTAACACACAAGCCCTATTCTACCCCATATTGTTGCTCAGTAACACACAAGCCCTATTCTACCCCATATTGTTGCTCAGTAACACACAAGCCCTATTCTACCCCATATTGTTGCTCAGTAACACACAAGCCCTATTCTACCCCATATTGTTGCTCAGTAACACACAAGCCCTATTCTACCCCATATTGTTGCTCAGTAACACACAAGCCCTATTCTACCCCATATTGTTGCTCAGTAACACACAAGCCCTATTCTACCCCATATTGTTGCTCAGTAACACACAAGCCCTATTCTACCCCATATTGTTGCTCAGTAACACACAAGCCCTATTCTACCCCATATTGTTGCTCAGTAACACACAAGCCCTATTCTACCCCATATTGTTGCTCAGTAACACACAAGCCCTATTCTACCCCATAGTGTGACTCATGGTGCTCCCTTTGTGAGTGTGAGACATGAATACAGGCCCATATGAGAGTCATCTGCACACATTAGGGCTTGAGTTGAGACGCAGTGAGACACACTTTCACAGAGAAAGTTGGGGAACACTCTTCAGTCAGCGATGACTCACTCACTTACCGGCAAGATCTCACTCACTCCCTCATTTTCTCTCTCACACACACACGCCACACCAGTGTTCATTTCACCAACTAAAATAGTGACGATATTCTTCAAACACCTATTTTTCAGTGGCAATTGACGAGACTATAACTGACTAAATAGACCCAGAAGAAAATAGAACTAAACGAAAATGATTTTTCATTTGGGTTAACTAAAACGAGACTACATTATCTCTGACTGAAATCTGTTATTTGCAATCTGGCGGACAACAAATGATTGATGGAAATCAGGCAACACCATGGCTACCCCTACGGCTGGTAAAAGCTCCCGGGAGAAAAAGGAGTGAAGTTCAGAGCCACTTTACTTATCATGTTGATTCAAACTACTTTTCTAAGTGAGAAGACAGTGTTTGTGCCCACAAGTTGACAGGAAAAAACACCAGCGACTTCAAGAGACATCTGAAAGCACATCATCCCAGTAAATATAGTGTGCAAAGCTGTTATCTAGGCAAAGGGTGGCTATTTGAAGAATCTCAAATATAAAATACATCTTGATTTGTTTAACACTTTTTTGGTTTACTACATGATTCCATGTGTGTTATTTCATAGTTTTGATGTCTTCACTATTATTCTACAATGTAGAAAATAGTACAAATAAAGAAAAACCCTTGAATGAATAGGTGTGTCCAAACTTTTGACTGGTAGTATATTATATATATATATATATATATATATATAGATATATATATATATATATACCTGCTCAGGTAGGCTAACAGATTGCTAATGCTAGCTGGTTAGCTACAACCTATCAGAGCACTACTCTGCCCTACCAAGCAACAAGGCAGTAGCTGCTCATTTGGTCGAAAATTACCGTAATTTTCGGACTATAAGCCGCGCCTTTTTTCCCATTTTTCGACCCTGCGGCTTATATAACGGTGCGGCTAATCTATGGATTTTTACAGCTAACGGCCACTAGAAGACCTCCTAAATCTATGGATTTTACAGGTTACAGTCCACCAACTTTAACTCTATGGGCTCTATGACCGGTCCGCGCCCCCCCCCCCCACCAGGAAAAGCTGGAGGCCGGAAAAGAGTGAGACAGGTAGCGCGCAAAAGTAAAAGTGGAACCGAGAGTGGTACGAGAGACAGAACGAGAGACAGAACGAGAGCGAGACAGTTTGTGCAAAGGAAGTTTTCAAGCAGCCATCTCTTTCCCGACAATCCCCTCTGTGCACGAACCCTTACATATGGTAAATAAACATTAAAACACCTGCGGCTTATATTCCGGTGCGCCTTATAGTGGGGAAAATACGGTAGTTAATGTAATTTATGCTACATTAAAATACCTGCTTAACCATGTGGACAAGTATCCTGCCTCTGTTGTATTGAGGTGTGGAGAAAATGGGGGTCATGTTAGCAGTAACTGCATAAGGTTACTGTGAAACCAAGGTAAATAAAAGCCATTTTTACTCAGTTCCTGCCTCTTTGCTTGGTAGGGCAGTACTGATGATGCTACTTATTCTCCAGCAAGAGGGCGTTAAGGGGCAGGGCTCCAGATCGGGACCATTTAGGGGCATTTTACAACCCTTTGACTTGGCTGTGCAAGTTACATTTATCACATGGTCACCTCACTCCAAAGGTTCAAAACATCCACGATTTGGTCAAAACAGTAAAGTGCATTCTAATGGAGAAAATGTTGGAGCCCTGTGAATGGGGTGTTTAATCTGCTGCAGGGTAATGTGTTCTGCCTGTCGGGCTGTTGGGAGTCACAGACATTAACATGGAGTCACACCCACTACAGTCAACACAGTCATTAACACTGAGTCACACCCACTACAATCAACACAGTAATTAACACTGAGTCACACCCACTACAATCAACACAGTCATTAACACTGAGTCACACCCACTACAATCAACACAGTCATTAACACTGAGTCACACCCACTACAATCAACACAGTCATTAACACTGAGTCACACCCACTACAGTCAACACAGTCATTAACACTGAGTCACACCCACTACAATCAACACAGTCATTAACACTGAGTCACACCCACTACAATCAACACAGTCATTAACACTGAGTCACACCCACTACAATCAACACAGTCATTAACACTGAGTCACACCCACTACAGTCAACACAGTCATTAACACTGAGTCACACCCACTACAATCAACACAGTCATTAACACTGAGTCACACCCACTACAATCAACACAGTCATTAACACTGAGTCACACCCACTACAATCAACACAGTCATTAACACTGAGTCACACCCACTACAATCAACACAGTCATTAACACTGAGTCACACCCACTACAGTCAACACAGTCATTAACACTGAGTCACACCCACTACAATCAACACAGTCATTAACACTGAGTCACACCCACTACAATCAACACAGTCATTAACACTGAGTCACACCCACTACAATCAACACAGTCATTAACACTGAGTCACACCCACTACAATCAACACAGTCATTAACACTGAGTCACTCCTACTACAGTCAGTCATTAACACTGAGTCACTCCTATTACAGTCAGTCATTAACACTGAGTCACTCCTACTACAGTCAGTCATTAACACTGAGTCACACCCACTACAATCAACACAGTCATTAACACTGAGTCACACCCACTACAATCAACACAGTCATTAACACTGAGTCACACCCACTACAATCAACACAATCATTAACACTGAGTCACACCCACTACAATCAACACAGTCATTAACACTGAGTCACACCCACTACAATCAACACAGTCATTAACACTGAGTCACACCCACTACAGTCAACACAGTCATTAACACTGAGTCACACCCACTACAATCAACACAGTCATTAACACTGAGTCACACCCACTACAATCAACACAGTCATTAACACTGAGTCACACCCACTACAATCAACACAGTCATTAATACTGAGTCACACCCACTACAATCAACACAGTCATTAACACTGAGTCACTCCTACTACAATCAACACAGTCATTAACACTGAGTCACACCCACTACAATCAACACAGTAATTAACACTGAGTCACTCCTACTACAATCAACACAGTCATTAACACTGAGTCACACCCACTACAATCAACACAGTAATTAACACTGAGTCACACCCACTACAATCAACACAGTCATTAACACTGAGTCACACCCACTACAATCAACACAGTCATTAACACTGAGTCACACCCACTACAATCAACACAGTCATTAACACTGAGTCACACCCACTACAGTCAACACAGTCATTAACACTGAGTCACTCCTACTACAGTCAGTCATTAACACTGAGTAACCCCTACTACAGTCAGTCATTAACACTGAGTCACTCCTATTACAGTCAGTCATTAACACTGAGTCACTCCTACTACAGTCAGTCATTAACACTTAGTCACTCCTACTACAGTCAGTCATTAACACTGAGTCACTCCTACTACAGTCAGTCATTAACACTGAGTCACTCCTACTACAGTCAGTCATTAACACTGAGTCACTCCTACTACAGTCAGTCATTAACACTGAGTCACTCCTATTACAGTCAGTCATTAACACTGAGTCACTCCTACTACAGTCAGTCATTAACACTGAGTCACTCCTACTACAGTCAGTCATTAACACTGAGTCACTCCTACTACAGTCAGTCATTAACACTGAGTCACTCCTACTACAGTCAGTCATTAACACTGAGTCACTCCTACTACAGTCAGTCATTAACACTGAGTCACTCCTATTACAGTCAGTCATTAACACTGAGTCACTCCTACTACAGTCAGTCATTAACACTGAGTCACTCCCACTACAATCAACACAGTCATTAACACTGAGTCACACCCACTACAATCAACACAGTCATTAACACTGAGTCACACCCACTACAATCAACACAGTCATTAACACTGAGTCACACCCACTACAATCAACACAGTCATTAACACGGAGTCACACCCACTACAATCAACACAGTCATTAACACTGAGTCACACCCACTACAGTCAACACAGTCATTAACACTGAGTCACACCCACTACAATCAACACAGTCATTAACACTGAGTCACTCCTACTACAGTCAGTCATTAACACTGAGTCACTCCTACTACAGTCAGTCATTAACACTGAGTCACTCCTATTACAGTCAGTCATTAACACTGAGTCACTCCTACTACAGTCAGTCATTAACACTGAGTCACTCCCACTACAATCAACACAGTCATTAACACTGAGTCACACCCACTACAATCAACACAGTCATTAACACTGAGTCACACCCACTACAATCAACACAGTCATTAACACTGAGTCACTCCTACTACAGTCAGTCATTAACACTGAGTCACTCCTACTACAGTCAGTCATTAACACTGAGTCACTCCTATTACAGTCAGTCATTAACACTGAGTCACTCCTACTACAGTCAGTCATTAACACTGAGTCACTCCCACTACAATCAACACAGTCATTAACACTGAGTCACACCCACTACAATCAACACAGTCATTAACACTGAGTCACACCCACTACAATCAACACAGTCATTAACACTGAGTCACACCCACTACAATCAACACAGTCATTAACACTGAGTCACACCCACTACAATCAACACAGTCATTAACACTGAGTCACACCCACTACAATCAACACAGTCATTAACACTGAGTCACACCCACTACAGTCAAAACAGTCATTAACACTGAGTCACACCCACTACAATCAACACAGTCATTAACAATGAGTCACTCCTACTACAGTCAGTCATTAACACTGAGTAACTCCTACTACAGTCAGTCATTAACACTGAGTCACTCCTACTACAGTCAGTCATTAACACTGAGTCACTCCTACTACAGTCAGTCATTAACACTGAGTCACTCCTATTACAGTCAGTCATTAACACTGAGTCACTCCTACTACAGTCAGTCATTAACACTGAGTCACTCCTACTACAGTCAGTCATTAACACTGAGTCACTCCCACTACAATCAACACAGTCATTAACACTGAGTCACTCCTACTACAGTCAGTCATTAACACTGAGTCACTCCTACTACAGTCAGTCATTAACACTGAGTCACTCCTACTACAGTCAGTCATTAACACTGAGTCACTCCTACTACAGTCAGTCATTAACACTGAGTCACTCCTATTACAGTCAGTCATTAACACTGAGTCACTCCTACTACAGTCAGTCATTAACACTGAGTCACTCCCACTACAATCAACACAGTCATTAACACTGAGTCACACCCACTACAATCAACACAGTCATTAACACTGAGTCACACCCACTACAATCAACACAGTCATTAACACTGAGTCAAACCCACTACAATCAACACAGTCATTAACACTGAGTCACACCCACTACAATCAACACAGTCATTAACACTGAGTCACACCCACTACAATCAACACAGTCATTAACACTGAGTCACACCCACTACAGTCAACACAGTCATTAACACTGAGTAACACCCACTACAATCAACACAGTCATTAACACTGAGTCACTCCTACTACAGTCAGTCATTAACACTGAGTCACTCCCACTACAATCAACACAGTCATTAACACTGAGTCACTCCTACTACAGTCAGTCATTAACACTGAGTCACTCCTATTACAGTCAGTCATTAACACTGAGTCACTCCTACTACAGTCAGTCATTAACACTGAGTCACTCCCACTACAATCAACACAGTCATTAACACTGAGTCACTCCTACTACAGTCAGTCATTAACACTGAGTCACTCCTACTACAGTCAGTCATTAACACTGAGTCACTCCTACTACAGTCAGTCATTAACACTGAGTCACTCCTATTACAGTCACCAGTCATTAACACTGAGTCACTCCTACTACAGTCACCAGTCATTAACACTGAGTCACTCCTACTACAGTCACCAGTCATTAACACTGAGTCACTCCTATTACAGTCAACAGTCATTAACACTGAGTCACTCCTACTACAGTCAGTCATTAACACTGAGTCACTCCCACTACAATCAACACAGTCATTAACACTGAGTCACTCCTACTACAGTCAGTCATTAACACTGAGTCACTCCTATTACAGTCAGTCATTAGAGATCCTGGTTCGAATCCAGGCTCTGTCGTAGCCGGCTGCGACCGGGAGACCCATGGGGCGACGCACAATTGGCCCAGCGTCGTCCAGGGTAGGGGAGGGAATGGCCGGCAGGGGATGTAGCTCAGTTGGTAGAGCATGGCGTTTGCAACGCCAGGGTTGTGGGTTCGATAAAATAATGTATGTGCTAACTGTAAGTCGCTCTGGATAAGAGCGTCTGCTAAATGACTAAAAATGTAAATGTAAATCATTAACACTGAGTCACTCCTACTACAGTCAGTCATTAACACTGAGTCACTCCTACTACAGTCAGTCATTAACACTGAGTCACTCCTACTACAGTCAGTCATTAACACTGAGTCACTCCTACTACAGTCAGTCATTAACACTGAGTCACACCTACTACAGTCAGTCATTAACACTGAGTCACTCCTACTACAGTCAGTCATTAACACTGAGTCACTCCTACTACAGTCACCAGTCATTAACACTGAGTCACTGACTGTAATAGGAGTGACTCAGTGTTAATGACTGACTATAGTAGGAGTGACTCAGTGTTAATGACTGACTGTAGTAGGTGTGACTCATTACAGTCACCAGTCATTAACACTGAGTCACTCCTACTACAGTCAGTCATTAACACTGAGTCACTCCTACTACAGTCACCAGTCATTAACACTGAGTCACTCCTATTACATTCACCAGTCATTAACACTGAGTCACTCCTACTACAGTCAGTCATTAACACTGAGTCACTCCTACTACAGTCAGTCATTAACACTGAGTCACACCCACTACAGTCATCAGTCATTAACACTGAGTCACACCCACTACAATCAACACAGTCATTAACACTGAGTCACACCCACTACAATCAACACAGTCATTAACACTGAGTCACACCCACTACAATCAACACAGTCATTAACACTGAGTCACACCCACTACAATCAACACAGTCATTAACACTGAGTCACACCCACTACAATCAACACAGTCATTACCACTGAGTCACACCCACTACAATCAACACAGTCATTAACACTGAGTCACACCCACTACAATCAACACAGTCATTAACACTGAGTCACACCCACTACAATCAACACAGTCATTAACACTGAGTCACTCCTACTACAGTCAGTCATTAACACTGAGTCACTCCTACTACAGTCAGTCATTAACACTGAGTCACTCCTACTACAGTCAGTCATTAACACTGAGTCACTCCTACTACAGTCAGTCATTAACACTGAGTCACTCCTACTACCGTCAGTCATTAACACTGAGTCACTCCTACTACCGTCAGTCATTAACACTGAGTCACTCCTACTACAGTCAGTCATTAACACTGAGTCACTCCTACTACAGTCAGTCATTAACACTGAGTCACTCCTACTACAGTCAGTCATTAACACTGAGTCACTCCTACTACAGTCAGTCATTAACACTGAGTCACTCCTACTACAGTCAGTCATTAACACTGAGTCACTCCTACTACAGTCAGTCATTAACACTGAGTCACACCTACTACAGTCAGTCATTAACACTGAGTCACTCCTACTACAGTCAGTCATTAACACTGAGTCACTCCTATTACAGTCAGTCATTAACACTGAGTCACTCCTACTACAGTCAGTCATTAACACTGAGTCACTCCTACTACAGTCATCAGTCATTAACACTGAGTCACTCCTACTACAGTCATCAGTCATTAACACTGAGTCACTCCTACTACAGTCAGTCATTAACACTGAGTCACTCCTACTACAGTCAGTCATTAACACTGAGTCACTCCTACTACAGTCAGTCATTAACACTGAGTCACTCCTACTACAGTCAGTCATTAACACTGAGTCACACCTACTACAGTCAGTCATTAACACTGAGTCACTCCTACTACAGTCAGTCATTAACACTGAGTCACTCCTATTACAGTCAGTCATTAACACTGAGTCACTCCTACTACAGTCAGTCATTAACACTGAGTCACTCCTACTACAGTCATCAGTCATTAACACTGAGTCACTCCTACTACAGTCAGTCATTAACACTGAGTCACTCCTATTACAGTCACCAGTCATTAACACTGAGTCACTCCTACTACAGTCAGTCATTAACACTGAGTCACTCCTACTACAGTCACCAGTCATTAACACTGAGTCACTCCTATTACAGTCAGTCATTAACACTGAGTCACTCCTACTACAGTCAGTCATTAACACTGAGTCACTCCTACTACAGTCAGTCATTAACACTGAGTCACTCCTACTACAGTCAGTCATTAACACTGAGTCACTCCTACTACAGTCAGTCATTAACACTGAGTCACTCCTACTACAGTCAGTCATTAACACTGAGTCACTCCTATTACAGTCACCAGTCATTAACACTGAGTCACTCCTACTACAGTCAGTCATTAACACTGAGTCACTCCTACTACAGTCACCAGTCATTAACACTGAGTCACTCCTATTAAAGTCACCAGTCATTAACACTGAGTCACTCCTACTACAGTCAGTCATTAACACTGAGTCACTCCTACTACAGTCAGTCATTAACACTGAGTCACACCCACTACAGTCAACACAGTCATTAACACTGAGTCACACCCACTACAATCAACACAGTCATTAACACTGAGTCACACCCACTACAATCAACACAGTCATTAACACTGAGTCACACCCACTACAATCAACACAGTCATTAACACTGAGTCACACCCACTACAATCAACACAGTCATTAACACTGAGTCACACCCACTACAATCAACACAGTCATTAACACTGAGTCACACCCACTACAATCAACACAGTCATTAACACTGAGTCAATCCTACTACAGTCAGTCATTAACACTGAGTCACTCCTACTACAGTCAGTCATTAACACTGAGTCACTCCTACTACAGTCAGTCATTAACACTGAGTCACTCCTACTACAGTCAGTCATTAACACTGAGTCACTCATACTACAGTCAGTCATTAACACTGAGTCACTCCTACTACAGTCAGTCATTAACACTGAGTCACTCCTACTACAGTCAGTCATTAACACTGAGTCACTCCTACTACAGTCAGTCATTAACACTGAGTCACTCCTATTACAGTCACCAGTCATTAACACTGAGTCACTCCTACTACAGTCAGTCATTAACACTGAGTCACTCCTACTACAGTCACCAGTCATTAACACTGAGTCACTCCTATTAAAGTCACCAGTCATTAACACTGAGTCACTCCTACTACAGTCAGTCATTAACACTGAGTCACTCCTACTACAGTCAGTCATTAACACTGAGTCACACCCACTACAGTCAGTCATTAACACTGAGTCACACCCACTACAGTCAACACAGTCATTAACACTGAGTCACACCCACTACAATCAACACAGTCATTAACACTGAGTCACACCCACTACAATCAACACAGTCATTAACACTGAGTCACACCCACTACAATCAACACAGTCATTAACACTGAGTCACACCCACTACAATCAACACAGTCATTAACACTGAGTCACACCCACTACAATCAACACAGTCATTAACACTGAGTCACACCCACTACAATCAACACAGTCATTAACACTGAGTCAATCCTACTACAGTCAGTCATTAACACTGAGTCACTCCTACTACAGTCAGTCATTAACACTGAGTCACTCCTACTACAGTCAGTCATTAACACTGAGTCACTCCTACTACAGTCAGTCATTAACACTGAGTCACTCATACTACAGTCAGTCATTAACACTGAGTCACTCCTACTACAGTCAGTCATTAACACTGAGTCACTCCTACTACAGTCATCAGTCATTAACACTGAGTCACTCCTACTACAGTCATCAGTCATTAACACTGAGTCACTCCTACTACAGTCAGTCATTAACACTGAGTCACTCCTATTACAGTCACCAGTCATTAACACTGAGTCACTCCTACTACAGTCAGTCATTAACACTGAGTCACTCCTACTACAGTCAGTCATTAACACTGAGTCACTCCTACTACAGTCAGTCATTAACACTGAGTCACTCCTATTACAGTCACCAGTCATTAACACTGAGTCACTCCTACTACAGTCAGTCATTAACACTGAGTCACTCCTACTACAGTCACCAGTCATTAACACTGAGTCACTCCTACTACAGTCAGTCATTAACACTGAGTCACTCCTACTACAGTCAGTCATTAACACTGAGTCACACCCACTACAGTCATCAGTCATTAACACTGAGTCACACCCACTACAATCAACACAGTCATTAACACTGAGTCACACCCACTACAATCAACACAGTCATTAACACTGAGTCACACCCACTACAATCAACACAGTCATTAACACTGAGTCACACCCACTACAATCAACACAGTCATTAACACTGAGTCACACCCACTACAGTCAACACAGTCATTAACACTGAGTCACACCCACTACAATCAACACAGTCATTAACACTGAGTCACTCCTACTACAGTCAGTCATTAACACTGAGTCACTCCTACTACAGTCAGTCATTAACACTGAGTCACTCCTACTACAGTCAGTCATTAACACTGAGTCACTCCTACTACAGTCAGTCATTAACACTGAGTCACTCCTACTACAGTCAGTCATTAACACTGAGTCACTCCCACTACAATCAACACAGTCATTAACACTGAGTCACTCCTACTACAGTCAGTCATTAACACTGAGTCACTCCTACTACAGTCAGTCATTAACACTGAGTCACTCCTACTACAGTCAGTCATTAACACTGAGTCACACCTACTACAGTCAGTCATTAACACTGAGTCACTCCTACTACAGTCAGTCATTAACACTGAGTCACACCTACTACAGTCAGTCATTAACACTGAGTCACTCCTATTACAGTCAGTCATTAACACTGAGTCACTCCTATTACAGTCAGTCATTAACACTGAGTCACTCCTATTACAGTCAGTCATTAACACTGAGTCACTCCTATTACAGTCAGTCATTAACACTGAGTCACTCCTATTACAGTCACCAGTCATTGAATCACTGATGATCTCAGCCTACTAAGACGTTACAGAACAGAGAGCATAGGAGACACAGTGTCCTCAGTAAGTCAGCGTCTATCTATTGCAGCAAGCTTTAAAACACAGTCACAGGCTCTGAGTCACGTGTACACACACACACACACACACACACACACACACACCAGTGAGAGCAGCATGTTTGCTAACAGGAAACAGCTGGATGGCAGGCTGCAGACACACACCCACACAAACAGTACAAAAACCCCCCCCCCACACACACACACACACACACACACACACACACACACACACACACACACACACAGTCTCACCCACACAGGATGCAGGCAGGCAGCTGCCACTGTGCAGACTGAGTTCTACAGACAGTAACGCCCTCAGCATCTGCACTAGTCCATTTCAACTCCTGTTTCAGACTAACACACTGACATACAGTGCCTTCGGAAACTATTCAGACCCCTTGACTTTTTACAGCCTTATCCTAAAATTGATTAAATCATTCCCCACCCCTCATCTAGCTACACACAATACCCCATAATGACAAAGCGAAAACAGGTTTTCAATATTGTGTGAACATTATTAAAATAAAATAAAACAGAAATATCACATTTACATAAGTATTCAGACCCTTTACTCAGCACTTTATTGAAGCACCTTTGGCAGCGATTACAGCATAGAGTCTTCATGGGTATGACGCTACAAGCTTGGCACACCTGTATTTGGGGAGTTTCTCCCATTCTTCTCTGCAGATCCTCTCAAGCTCTGTCAGGTTGGATGAGGAGCGTCGCTGCACAGCCATTTTCAGGTCTCTCCAGATGTTCGATCGGGTTCAAGTCCGGGCTCTGGATGGGCCACTAAAGGACATTCAGAGACTTGTCCCGAAGCCACTCCTGCGTTGTCTTGGCTGTGTGCTTAGGGTCGCTGACCTGTTGGAAGGTGAACCTTCGCCCCAGTCTGAGGTCCTGAGCGCTCTGGAGCAGGTTTTCATCAAGGCTCTCTCTGTACTTTGCTCCGTTCATCTTTCCCTCGATCCTGACTGGTCTCCCAGTCCCTGCCGCTGAAAAACATCCCCACGGCATGATGCTGCCAACACCATGCTTCACCGTAGGGATGGTGCCAGGTCACCTCCCTGACCAAGGCCCTTCTCCCCCGATTGCTCAGTTTGGCCGGGCGGCCAGCTCTAGGAAGAGTCTTGGTTGTTCCAAACATCTTCCATTTAAGAATAATGGGGGCCACTGTGTTTTTGGGGACCTTCAATGCTGCAGACATTTTTTGGTACCCTTCCCCAGATCTGTGCCTCGACACAATCCTGTCTCTGAGCTCTACAGACAATTCCTTCTACCTCATGGCTTGGCTTTTGCTCTGACACGCACTGTCAACTGTGGGCCCTTATATAGACAGGTTTGTGCCTTTCCAAATCATGTTCAATCAATTGAATTTACCACAAGTGGACTCCAATCAAGTTGTAGAAACATCTCAAATGTCTAAAAACCTGTTTTTGAGTCGTCATTATGGGGTATTGTGTGTAAATTGATGAGGAAAAAAATGGAATGTAATCCATTTTAGAATAAGGCTGTAACGTAACAAAATGTAGAAAAAGGGAAGGGGTCTGAATACTTTCCAAATGCACTGTATGTGAATAATGACCTGTTTCAGACTAACACACACACATGAATAATGAGTGAGAACGTTAGACGCACAAATATCATACCCCCCCAAAAATGCTAACCTCCACTGTTATTGTCATGGTGAGAGGTTAGCATGTCTTGGGGGTATGATATAAAATGCTAACCTCCACTGTTATTGTCATGGTGAGAGGTTAGGATGTCTTGGGGGTATGATATAAAATGCTAACCTCCACTGTTATTGTAATGGTGAGAGGTTAGGATGTCTTGGGGGTATGATATAAAATGCTAACCTCCACTGTTATTGTAATGGTGAGAGGTTAGCATGTCTTGGGGGTATAATATAAAATGCTAACCTCTACTGTTATTGTAATGGTGAGAGGTTAGCATGTCTTGGGGGTATGATATAAAATGCTAACCTCCACTGTTATTGTCATGGTGAGAGGTTAGCATGTCTTGGGGGTATGATATAAAATGCTAACCTCCACTGTTATTGTAATGGTGAGAGGTTAGCATGTCTTGGGGGTATGATATAAAATGCTAACCTCCACTGTTATTGTCATGGTGAGAGGTTAGCATGTCTTGGGGGTATGATATAAAATGCTAACCTCCACTGTTATTGTAATGGTGAGAGTTTAGCATGTCTTGGGGGTATGATATAAAATGCTAACCTCTACTGTTATTGTAATGGTGAGAGTTTAGCATGTCTTGGGGGTATGATTATTTGTGCGTCTAACTTTCACTAATCATTCATTATTCACGATTCATTCATTCCGTAATCATGGTAGAATCCACATGAATGTAGAAGTGTTTAGAAACATATTCTATTCTTTTTTTTACTATAAAAGTGACTCCAAAATGGCCCAGTACATTATTTACCATTGATTTATATCAGGCACAAAATGATCTGAAACACAACCAAAATAAACCGCAAATGCATCCAACAAGTTTGTAAAGTCACAAGCTTGTTGTAATCATTGCGTGCTAGGAATATGGAACCAAATATTAAAATGTGGACTACTTTAATACACATAAGTGAATTTGTCCCAATACTTTTGGTCCCCTAAAATGGGGGGACTATGTTCAAAAAGGGCTGTAATTTCTAAACAGTTACGGTGAACCTCAAAGTATCATTTCAAATCCAAAGTGCTGGAGTACAGAGCCAAAACAAAAGGTGTCACTGTCCCAATCCTTTACAATACCTTAGGAGCTCACTATATCCTGTCAAATCAAACAGATCTTTTTCATGTTTTTCTTTAAGGATGTGTTGTTGACGGTTCATAATCACACTGAAATGTACATTGTTTTGACTCCAATTCAAATACATGCATCTGTTATTGTACAGATTTAAAAGCTCATAACTCTGGTTCTGATAAAGATATCTCAGTGATTTCAAAAGATCTGGATTTGGGACAGTGTAGTTTTCAGAACTATAAAAACAATCTAAATTTCACAATGTGAAGGGTTTCCCTAGGCTGCCATACATGTGAGCTTTCATACATATCACATCCTCTCACACACACACACACACACACACACACACACACACACACACACACACACACACACACACTCTTCTAGCATTACATTTGAGAGAAAGAGAGGGGGGAGTGGGAGGGGGAAAGGAGGGGGTTGACTAGAGGGGAAGGTATAGGAGAGGGGGGAGAGTGAAAGAGGGGGATAGAGGGATTTGGACGGGAGCGTGAAAGAGGGCGATAGGAAGGGGGGTAGAGGAGTGGTGATTAGGGGAGTGGGGATAGGAAGGGGGTAGAGGAGTGGTGATTAGGGGAGTGGGGATAGGAAGGGGGTAGAGGAGTGGTGATTAGGGGAGTGCCTAGGGGTTCACCAGAGCCAAATGACTGCACAGATTTGGGTCCAAGCTCCACGCCACGACTGACCTTACACCCTGAGGGGGACCAGTGTACCCATTCTCACCCCTCTACCCCCTATCATTCATTATTCCTCCTTGACCCCCTGTCCCCCTCTATGTCAACCCCCCAAGGCCAGCCTCCTTGACCCCCTGTCCCCCTCTATGTCAACCCCCCAAGGCCAGCCAGTATAACTATTCTAACCCCCCGTTACACCCCTATCCTAAAGTATTACTCCTTGCCCCCTCTATAGTGTTATGATACCAGATTTTTCACTTTGAAACTGATACCAGGTTTAGTATCATGATACTCCAAACCATCGCAATACTCCAAACCATCGCAATACTCCAAACCATCACAATACTCCAAACCATCGCAATACTCCAAACCATCGCAATACTCCAAACCATCACAATACTCCAAACCATCGCAATACTCCAAACCATCGCAATACTCCAAACCATCGCGATACTCCAAACCATCGCAATACTCCAAACCATCGCGATACTCCAAACCATCGCAATACTCCAAACCATCACAATACTCCATACAATCACAATACTCCATATCATCACAATACTCCATATCATCACAATACTCCATACCATCGCAATACTCCAAACCATCACAATACTCCATACCATCACAATACTCCATATCATCACAATACTCCATACCATCACAATACCAAAACGATACCAAGGCAAAAAAAATAAGGCATATTAACCAAAGTTACAGAATGGCACTTGATCCAGACAGAAACTCTGCTACTGCTCTGTTCAAATCGTTTGGGCAGTTCAATATCGTTACATTAGAATTTATTTACATCAACATTTTCCAGAGACCACCATGTATGCATTAACAAATCAATTATACAAATCAACGACTTTGTTTACCAATCTAACAACATAATGGTAAATCTCTAATGATAAACTGGGTAAAATCCAGATGTCGCCTAGGCCTATTCACCATACAGCTGAATGCATATTCAATAGGAGTGTGTGAATGCATTGAGTTATTGAGCTTGTTTTTGGCTGAGTTCATGTGGCTACAGACGACAATCAATCTGTTTCCCTTCCATTTGGGACTAATTTTATTCTACTGATCAACAACATTTGCATAGAAGTAGCTTCTTTTATAAAAGTGTGCGCTGTCTCTTTAACAAGTAATGACATCATTCATGAGGCAAGAAGGGGCGGCACAGAGTCAGTTCTCTGACCCAATAGATCCTCTTTGGGAGCCGGAGTCAGTTCTCTGACCCAATAGATCCTCTTTGGGAGCCGGAGTCAGTTCTCTGACCCAATAGATCCTCTTTGGGAGCCGGAGTCAGTTCTCTGACCCAATAGATCCTCTTTGGGAGAGACGTGAGAGACTGAATAGGTGAATGAATAACGTTTTTGGTGGCAATCAGCTTTGAAATCTGCCTATTTTGCGTTATGATTTGCATATTATCATCATAAACAAAGTACTAGGGGTAGTGAATTGATGTTAGCTTCAGCTGTCAGCTAGCAAGGAAAGTTAGCGGTAGCTTCCAGCTTCGTAGGCTATCTTCTTGCATTTTGAAGTTATTCTAGCCTGTATGGACATTGTTTACGAACAGTAATTAACAGTTTCAACATTTCTACATTCCGTGTTGCATTATTTCAGTGTGTTAACTTGGGGGCTTGATCTGTGAGACACATGACAGCATTGTATTTGGGACAAATCATTCCCTAAACCTCGACTAAATCTTGTAATAAATAATGTGGAAATTGAGTAAGTTGAGGTGACTAAACTGCTTGGAGTAACCCTGGATTGTAAACTGTCATGGTCAAAACATATTGATACAACAGTAGCTAAGATGGGGAGAAGTATGTCCATAATAAAGTGCTACTCTGCCTTCTTAACAGCACTATCAACAAGGCAGGTCCTATAGGCCCTAGGTTTGTCGCACCTGGACTACTGTTTAGTAGTGTGGTCAGGTGCCACAAAGAGGGACTTAGGAAAATTGCAATTGGCTCAGAACAGGGCAGCACGGCTGGCCCTTGGATGTACAGAGAGCTAACATTAATAATCTGCATGTCAATCTCTCCTGGCTCAAAGTGGAGGAGAGATTGACTTCATCACTACATGTATTGACATGTTGAAAGCACCGAGCTGTCTGTTTAAACGACTGGCACACAGCTCAGACACCCATGCATACCCCACAAGACATGCCACCAGAGGTCTCTTCACAGTGCCCAAGTCCAGAACAGACTATGGGAGGCGCACAGTACTACATAGAGCCATGACTACATGGAACTCTATTCCACATCAGGTAACTGATGCAAGCAGTAGAATCAGATTTAAAAAACAAATAGAAATACAGCTTATGGAACAGCGGGGACTGTGAAGCAACACAAACATAGGCACACACACATGCATACACACACGATAACATACGCACTATACACACACGTACTCATGGATTTTGTGTTGTAAATATGTGGTAGTGGAGTAGGGGCCTGAGAGCACACAATGTGTTGTGAATTCTGTAATGAATGTATTGTAATGTTTTTTAAAATTGTATAACTGCCTTAATTTGGCCGGACCCCAGGAAGAGTAGATGCTGCCTTGGCAGGAACTAGTGGGGATCCTTAATAAATACAACAACAAAAAATACAGACAAAATGAAAGTAAAAAAAAAAAAATCTAGTACTGAAACGTGTTTCAAGTACCTCCGTTTTGGTATACCGTGCAACCTCTATATTCTAACCTTCATTCTCCCATTTCCCCTGCCACTGTGTCCATTCCCTCACCCCCTTCTACCCCAAAATCATAACTCCATCCCCCTCTACCCCCCTCCACCCGTACCCCTCCCCAAGACCCTGGAAAGAAAATCAGCGGGGGCATCTGAAGAGTTCCCCTAACAGACAGGCACATTAAAGCTTCATACTAATGACACTTACTGCCTGCATGTGTTCAGACAGAGGTGTGTGTGTGTGTGTGTGTGTGTGTGTGTGTGTGTGTGTGTGTGTGCGCGCATGTGAGTGTGAGTGTGTGTACCTGCATGCATGTTTCAAGAATAGCAATAGAACACTCCAGCAATACAGCAGACGGTGTGACCTCCAATTCAAATACAATAGGGGATTTAAATACCACACACACAGACACACACAGACACACACACACAGACACACACACAGACACACACACAGACACACACACAGACACACACACACACACACACACACACACAGACACACACACAGACACACACAGACACACACAGACACACACAGACACACACAGACACACACAGACACACACAGCTGGTGCTTAGGCTACAGAGGTATGGACAGAAAATAAACACACTGTTTTATCACCCCGGCCTCCCCACTTGCATGTGCACGCACCTATAAAACACACACACACACACCCTGACCCACACACACCCTGACCCACACACACCCTGACCCACACACACCCTGACCCACACACACCCTGACCCACACACACCCTGACCCACACACACCCTGACCCACACACACCCTGACCCACACACACCCTGACCCACACACACCCTGACCCACACACACCCTGACCCACACACACTCTGACCCACACATAAGCACACACACACACACTTTATTTCTCCCACCCCCTCTTGATTTCAAATCTCTGTATTTTCCTGGGCCACCATTCCTCCTCTAGTTCCCCCACTCACACCAACACCTGGAGGTGAAATCATTAGCAGCACCTCCTCTCTCCCTCCTCTCTCCCTCCATCCACCTCCCTTCTTCCTCCTCTCCTTCTGTATTCCTTCCTCTCCCTGCATTCCCTCTTTCCCTCCCTCCATATTCCTTCATTTCCTCTCCACTTCAGTTCAATCAACATCTCCCAACCAGCGCACTCCACAGAAACCAGTCCCCTCCACAGAAACCACTCCCCTCCACAGAAACCAGTCCCCTCCACAGAAACCACTCCCCTCCACAGAAACCAGTCCCCTCCACTGAAACCAGTCCCCTCCACTGAAACCAGCGCCTCCACAGAAACCAGCGCCCTCCACAGAAACCAGCGCCCTCCACAGAAACCAGTCCCCTCCACAGAAACCAGTCCCCTCCACAGAAACCAGTCCCCTCCACAGAAACCAGCGCCCTCCACAGAAACCAGCGCCCTCCACAGAAACCAGTCCCCTCCACAGAAACCAGTCCCCTCCACAGAAACCAGTCCCCTCCACAGAAACCACTCCCCTCCACAGAAACCACTCCCCTCCACAGAAACCAGCGCCCTCCACAGAAACCAGTCCCCTCCACAGAAACCAGCGCCTCCACAGAAACCAGCGCCCTCCACAGAAACCAGTCCCCTCCACAGAAACCAGTCCCCTCCACATAAACCAGCGCCCTCCACAGAAACCAGCGCCCTCCACAGAAACCAGCGCCCTCCACAGAAACCAGTCCCCTCCACATAAACCAGCGCCCTCCACAGAAACCAGTCCCCTCCACAGAAACCAGTCCACTCCACATGGCCCAGAGGTATGTGTAAGGACCTGACAGTGTCTCTCTTTCACAATGAGGTCATATCTGTAAACACTAGAGGAGCTGTTGGAGCACGATATTATGACTGTGTGTGTGTGTGTGTGTGTGTGTGTTGCTCTCACCTTGTCACTCTCCTCTCCCCAGGCATGGTCAGGATGGCTCCTCCCCCCTACGGCTCCTAGACACAGAGATACCATTATTAACAGTGGTAGACTCCCCCTATGGATCCTAGACACAGAGATACCATTATTAACAGTGGTAGACTCCCCCTATGGATCCTAGACACAGAGATACCATTATTAACAGTGGTAGACTCCCCCTATAGATCCTAGACACAGAGATACCATTATTAACAGTGGTAGACTCCCCCTATAGATCCCAGACACAGAGATACCATTATTAACAGTGGTAGACTCCCCCTATAGATCCCAGACACAGAGATACCATTATTAACAGTGGTAGACTCCCCCTATAGATCCCAGACACAGAGATACCATTATTAACAGTGGTAGACTCCCCCTATAGATCCTAGACACAGGATATATAGGTTTATAGAGACAATATGATACTAAGGCTATATAGGTTTATAGAGACAATATGATACTAAGGCTATATAGGCTTATAGAGACAATATGATACTAAGGCTATATAGGTTTATAGAGACAATATGATACTAAGGCTATATAGGTTTATAGAGACAATATCATACTAAGGCTGTATAGGTTTATAGAGACAATATGATACTAAGGCTATATAGGTTTATAGAGACAATATCATACTAAGGCTGTATAGGTTTATAGAGACAATATGATACTACGGCTGTATAGGTTTATAGAGACAATATGATACTAAGGCTATATAGGCTTATAGAGACAATATCATACTAAGGCTATATAGGTTTATAGAGACAATATGATACTAAGGCTATATAGGTTTATAGAGACAATATGATACTAAGGCTATATAGGTTTATAGAGACAATATGATACTAAGGCCATATAGGTTTATAGAGACAATATGATACTAAGGCTATATAGGTTTATAGAGACAATATGATACTAAGGCTATATAGGTTTATAGAGACAATATCATACTAAGGCTATATAGGTTTATAGAGACAATATGATACTAAGGCTATATAGGTTTATAGAGACAATATGATACTAAGGCTATATAGGTTTATAGAGACAATATGATACTAAGGCTATATAGGTTTATAGAGACAATATGATACTAAGGCTATATAGGCTTATAGAGACAATATGATACTAAGGCTATATAGGTTTATAGAGACAATATGATACTAAGGCTATATAGGTTTATAGAGACAATATCATACTAAGGCTGTATAGGTTTATAGAGACAATATGATACTAAGGCTATATAGGTTTATAGAGACAATATCATACTAAGGCTGTATAGGTTTATAGAGACAATATGATACTACGGCTATATAGGCTTATAGAGACAATATGATACTAAGGCTGTATAGGTTTATAGAGACAATATGATACTAAGGCTATATAGGCTTATAGAGACAATATCATACTAAGGCTATATAGGTTTATAGAGACAATATGATACTAAGGCTATATAGGTTTATAGAGACAATATGATACTAAGGCTATATAGGTTTATAGAGACAATATGATACTAAGGCTATATAGGTTTATAGAGACAATATGATACTAAGGCTATATAGGTTTATAGAGACAATATGATACTAAGGCTATATAGGTTTATAGAGACAATATCATACTAAGGCTATATAGGTTTATAGAGACAATATGATACTAAGGCTATATAGGTTTATATAGACAATATGATACTAATGCTATATAGGTTTATAGAGACAATATGATACTAAGGCTATATAGGTTTATAGAGACAATATGATACTAAGGCTATATAGGCTTATAGAGACAATATGATACTAAGGCTATATAGGTTTATAGAGACAATATGATACTAAGGCTATATAGGTTTATAGAGACAATATGATACTAAGGCTATATAGGTTTATAGAGACAATATGATACTAAGGCCATATAGGTTTATAGAGACAATATGATACTAAGGCTATATAGGTTTATAGAGACAATATGATACTAAGGCTATATAGGTTTATAGAGACAATATGATACTAAGGCTATATAGGTTTATAGAGACAATATGATACTAAGGCTATATAGGTTTATAGAGACAATATGATACTAAGGCCATATCGGTTTATAGAGACAATATGATACTAAGGCTATATAGGTTTATAGAGACAATATGATACTAAGGCTATATAGGTTTATAGAGACAATATGATACTAAGGCTATATAGGTTTATAGAGACAATATGATACTAAGGCTGTATAGGTTTATAGAGACAATATGATACTAAGGCTGTATAGGTTTATAGAGACAATATGATACTAAGGCTATATCGGTTTATATAGACAATATGATACTAAGGCTATATAGGTTTATAGAGACAATATGATACTAAGGCTATATCGGTTTATATAGACAATATGATACTAAGGCTATATAGGTTTATAGAGACAATATGATACTAAGGCTATATAGGTTTATAGAGACAATATGATACTAAGGCTATATAGGTTTATAGAGACAATATGATACTAAGGCCATATAGGTTTATAGAGACAATATGATACTAAGGCTATATAGGTTTATAGAGACAATATGATACTAAGGCTATATAGGTTTATAGAGACAATATGATACTAAGGCTATATAGGTTTATAGAGACAATATGATACTAAGGCCATATAGGTTTATAGAGACAATATGATACTAAGGCTATATAGGTTTATAGAGACAATATGATACTAAGGCTATATAGGTTTATAGAGACAATATGATACTAAGGCTGTATAGGTTTATAGAGACAATATGATACTAAGGCTATATAGGTTTAGAGACAATATGATACTAAGGCTATATAGGTTTATAGAGACAATATGATACTAAGGCTATATAGGTTTATAGAGACAATATGATACTAAGGCTATATAGGTTTATAGAGACAATATGATACTAAGGCTATATAGGTGTATAGAGACAATATGATACTAAGGCTATATAGGTTTATAGAGACAATATGATACTAAGGCTATATAGGTTTATAGAGACAATATGATACTAAGGCTGTATAGGTTTATAGAGACAATATGATACTAAGGCTATATAGGTTTATAGAGACAATATGATACTAAGGCTATATAGGTGTATAGAGACAATATGATACTAAGGCTATATAGGTTTATAGAGACAATATGATACTAAGGCTATATAGGTTTATAGAGAGAATATGGTTCTAATGATATAAAGGCTTATAGAGACAATATGATACTAAGGCTATATAGGTTTAGAGAGACAATATGATACTAAGGCTATATAGGTGTATAGAGACAATATGATACTAAGGCTATATAGGTTTATAGAGACAATATGATACTAAGGCTATATAGGTTTATAGAGACAATATGATACTAAGGCTATATAGGTTTATAGAGACAATATGATACTAAGGCTATATAGGTTTATAGAGACAATATGATACTAAGGCTATATAGGTGTATAGAGACAATATGATACTAAGGCTATATAGGTTTATAGAGACAATATGATACTAAGGCTATATAGGTTTATAGAGACAATATGATACTAAGGCTATATAGGTTTACAGAGACAATATGATACTAAGGCTATATAGGTTTACAGAGACAATATGATACTAATGCTATATAGGTTTATAGAGACAATATGATACTAAGGCTATATAGGTTTATAGAGACAATATGATACTAAGGCTATATAGGTTTATAGAGACAATATGATACTAAGGCTATATAGGTTTACAGAGACAATATGATACTAAGGCTATATAGGTTTACAGAGACAATATGATACTAAGGCTATATAGGTTTACAGAGACAATATGATACTAATGCTATATAGGTTTATAGAGACAATATGATACTAATGCTATATAGGTTTATAGAGACAATATGATACTAAGGCTATATAGGTTTATAGAGACAATATGATACTAAGGCTATATAGGTTTATAGAGACAATATGATACTAAGGCTATATAGGTTTATAGAGACAATATGATACTAAGGCTGTATAGGTTTATAGAGACAATATGATACTAAGGCTATATAGGTTTATAGAGACAATATGATACTAAGGCTATATAGGTGTATAGAGACAATATGATACTAAGGCTATATAGGTTTATAGAGACAATATGATACTAAGGCTATATAGGTTTATAGAGAGAATATGATTCTAATGATATAAAGGCTTATAGAGACAATATGATACTAAGGCTATATAGGTTTATAGAGACAATATGATACTAAGGCTATATAGGTGTATAGAGACAATATGATACTAAGGCTATATAGGTTTATAGAGACAATATGATACTAAGGCTATATAGGTTTATAGAGACAATATGATACTAAGGCTATATAGGTTTATAGAGACAATATGATACTAAGGCTATATAGGTTTATAGAGACAATATGATACTAAGGCTATATAGGTGTATAGAGACAATATGATACTAAGGCTATATAGGTTTATAGAGACAATATGATACTAAGGCTATATAGGTTTATAGAGACAATATGATACTAAGGCTATATAGGTTTATAGAGACAATATGATACTAAGGCTATATAGGTTTATAGAGACAATATGATACTAAGGCTATATAGGTTTATAGAGACAATATGATACTAAGGCTATATAGGTTTATAGAGACAATATGATACTAAGGCTATATAGGTTTATAGAGACAATATGATACTAAGGCTATATAGGTTTATAGAGACAATATGATACTAAGGCTATATAGGTTTATAGAGACAATATGATACTAAGGCTATATAGGTTTATAGAGACAATATGATACTAAGGCTATATAGGTTTATAGAGACAATATGATACTAAGGCTATATAGGTTTATAGAGACAATATGATACTAAGGCTATATAGGTTTATAGAGACAATATGATACTAAGGCTGTATAGGTTTATAGAGACAATATGATACTAAGGCTGTATAGGTTTATAGAGACAATATGATACTAAGGCTATATCGGTTTATATAGACAATATGATACTAAGGCTATATAGGTTTATAGAGACAATATGATACTAAGGCTATATAGGTTTATAGAGACAATATGATACTAAGGCTATATAGGTTTATAGAGACAATATGATACTAAGGCTATATAGGTTTATAGAGACAATATGATACTAAGGCTATATAGGTTTATAGAGACAATATGATACTAAGGCTATATAGGTTTATAGAGACAATATGATACTAAGGCTATATAGGTTTATAGAGACAATATGATACTAAGGCTATATAGGTTTATAGAGACAATATGATACTAAGGCTATATAGGTTTATAGAGACAATATGATACAAAGGCTATATAGGTTTATAGAGACAATATGATACTAAGGCTATATAGGTTTATAGAGACAATATGATACTAAGGCCATATAGGTTTATAGAGACAATATGATACTAAGGCTATATAGGTTTATAGAGACAATATGATATTAAGGCTATATAGGTTTATAGAGACAATATGATACTAAGGCTATATAGGTTTATAGAGACAATATGATACTAAGGCCATATAGGTTTATAGAGACAATATGATACTAAGGCTATATAGGTTTATAGAGACAATATGATACTAAGGCTATATAGGTGTATAGAGACAATATGATACTAAGGCTATATAGGTTTATAGAGACAATATGATACTAAGGCTATATAGGTTTATAGAGACAATATGATACTAAGGCTATATAGGTTTACAGAGACAATATGATACTAAGGCTATATAGGTTTACAGAGACAATATGATACTAATGCTATATAGGTTTATAGAGACAATATGATACTAATGCTATATAGGTTTATAGAGACAATATGATACTAAGGCTATATAGGTTTATAGAGACAATATGATACTAAGGCTATATAGGTTTATAGAGACAATATGATACTAAGGCTATATAGGTTTACAGAGACAATATGATACTAAGGCTATATAGGTTTACAGAGACAATATGATACTAATGCTATATAGGTTTATAGAGACAATATGATACTAATGCTATATAGGTTTATAGAGACAATATGATACTAAGGCTATATAGGTTTATAGAGACAATATGATACTAAGGCTATATAGGTTTATAGAGACAATATGATACTAAGGCTATATAGGTTTATAGAGACAATATGATACTAAGGCTATATAGGTTTATAGAGACAATATGATACTAAGGCTATATAGGTTTATAGAGACAATATGATACTAAGGCTATATAGGTTAATAGAGACAATA
>NW_028159309.1:0-21753 GCF_964263955.1 Coregonus lavaretus | reverse complement strand
CCACGCTGATCCTCAACACGGGGGCCCCTCAGGGGTGCGTGCTCAGTCCCCTCCTAAACTCCCTGTTCACCAATGACTGCATGGCCAGGCACGACTCCAACACCATCATTAAGTTTGCCGATGACACAACAGTGGTAGGCCTGATCACTGACAACGATGAGAAAGCCTATAGGGAGGAGGTCAGAGACCTGGCCGTGTGGTGCCAGGATAACAACCTCTCCCTCAACATGATCAATACAAAGGACATAATTGTGGACTACAGGAAAGAAAAGAGGACTGAGCACGCCCCCATTCTCATCGACGGGGCTGTAGTGGAACAGGTTGAGAGCTTCAAGTTCCTTGGTGTCCACATCACCAACAAACTATCATGGTCCAAACACACAAAGCCTATTCCCCCTCAGGAGACTGAAAATATTTGGCATGGGTCCTCAGATCCTCAAAAGGTTCTACAGCTGCACCATCGAGAGCATCCTGACTGGTTGCATCACTGCCTGGTAATGCAACTGCTCGGCCTCCGACCGCAAGGCACTACAGAGGGTAGTGCGTACGGCCCAGTACATCACTGGGGCCAAGCTTTCTGCCATCCAGGACCTATATACTAGGCGGTGTCAGAGGAAGGCCCTAAGAATTGTCAAAGACTCCAGCCACCCTAGTCATATACTGTTCTCTCTGCTACCGCACGGCAAGCGGTACCGGAGTGCCAAGTCTAGGTCCAAAAGGCTTCTTAACAGCTTGTACTCCCAAGCCATAAGACTCCTGAACAGCTAATCATGGCTACACTGACTATTTGCGTTGTTGTATTCGGTTGCATGTGGCAAATCAAATGTGATTTGATTTGATTCGAGAGTGTGGATTAACGTATCTGTCTTTAACGCTTACTCCGATAGGTTCAACTTTAAATCAAACAGTCGGGTGTGAGGAGTGTGGATTAATTAGCTCATTATGTGAAACTTGTTAAAAGTGATCAACACATTAAATATCAACGGTAAAGGCCTAGCCAAGGCATAGCACTACATAGTGATTGCATCCCATATCATCCTCCCCTATCCTCACTTAGATAACCATCCTCAGCAAGATACGAGATTCCAAATTCAGAGGATCAATTGTGTACATTCTGATTTGCCACACACTGTTTCAGTCTGCCTCACTGCGTGGATGACTGTACATGACACATACACTATTCATTGTACAACACCAGCCAAATAAACATAAAACCAGCTCCTAAATGGAATAAAAACTCACACCCCTATCTAACTGTATGTGTCATCTACAGAATGTCAGTCATGCGACTGACCGACGCACAGAAAACATATACTGAACCAAAATATAAACGCAACATGCAACAATTTCAAATATTTTACTGAGTTACAGTTCATATAAGGAAATCAGTCAATTGAAATAATTTAATTAGGCCCTAATTTATGGATTTCATATGACTGGGCATACAGATATGCATCTGTAGGTCACAGATACCTTACTAAAAAGGAAAACCAGTCAGTATCTGATGTGACCACCATTTGCCTCATGCAGCGCGACACATCTCCTTCGCATGGAGTTGATTAGGCTGTTGATTGTGGCCTGTGGAATGTTGTCCCACTCCTCTTCAATGGCTGTGCGAAGTTGCTGGATATTGGCGGGAACTGGAACACGCTGTTGTACCCGTCGATCCAGAGCATCCCAAACATGCTCAATGGGTGACATGTCTTGTGAGTATGCATGCCAAGGATGAACTGGGACATTTTCAGCACCCAGGAATTGTGTACAGGTCCTTGCGACATGGGGCCGTGCATTATCAGGCTGAAAAATGAGGTCATAGTGGAGGATGAATGGCATGACAATGGGCCACAGGATCTCGTCACGGTATCGCTGTGATTTCAAATTGCCATCGATAAAATGCAATTGTGTTCGTTGTCTGTACCATATGCCTGCCCATACCATAACCCCACCGCCACCATGGGACAGTCTGTTCACAATGTTGACATCAGCAAACCGCTCGCCCACACGACACCATACACGTGGTCTGCGGTTATGAGGCCGGTTGGACGTACTGCCAAATTCTCTAAAACGACATTGGAGGCAGCTTATGGTAGAGAATTGAACATTCAATTCTCTAGCAACAGCTCTGGTGGAAATTCCTGCAGTCAGCATAACAATTGCAAGCTCCCTCAAAACTTGAGACATCTGTGGCATTGTGTTGTGTGACAAAACTGCACATTTTAGAGTGGCCTTTTATTGTCCCCAAGCACAAGGTGCACCTGTGTAATGATCATGCTGTTTAATCAGCTTCTTGATATGCCACACCTGTCAGGTGGATGGATTATCTTGGCAACGGAGAAATGCTCACTAACAGGGATGTAAACAAATGTGTGCACATCATTTTAGAGAAATAAGATTTTTGTGCGTATGGACATTTTCTGGGATCTTTTATGTCAGCTCATGAAACATGGGACCAACACTTGACATGTTGCATTAATATTTTTGTTCAGTGCACTTTAACGCTTGCTTGATTATTGAGCCTGCACCTACGCCTCCCAGCCTAGATAAAAGCTTAAAAAGGAGTGTGTGTGTGTCTCGAAGAGTGTGTGTGTATGTCTATCTGTGGGTGTGTACTGTTTGGTTTACTGCTATAACTGTAATGTCAGCCTACAGATCGCTCTACATACAACCGCCCCAGCCGGCGTGATAGATCGCAGGAATACGAGCCTCCTCTCTAAACTCACACGCACACACACACAAACACACCCTCTTCACAGGCGTGTTTGGGGCTCCTTTGAGTGAGATGTATAGTTGGCTTCCCAGATACGAGGATGAGAAACAACATGCATATTTCAGAGGGTGGGACATTATCTGGTGGTGTGTGTGAAAAATGGTGAGGAGACTGTTATTGTTCTGCCTCTAAAGGTGACATCAAGGTCATACAGGCGTCTTACTGTAGCTCTGAGATGCAGAAGGCACTGGTATTATATTAAAGACAAAGGACACACACACACACACACACACTAAAAGCTAAACCCTGGTGTGTGTATAAAGCGGCTCGTCGTCGTGCGCTGCATAGTAAGAGCTGTCTGGTATTTCCATTTAACACACAGGCACGGGCATGGCCTCCCGAATGGCACAGTAGTCTAAGGCACTGCATCGCAGTGCTTGAGGCGTCACTACAGACCCGGGTTCGATCCCGGGCTTTTCACAGCCGGCCGTGACCGGGAGACCCATGAGGCGACGCACAATTGGCCCAGCGTCGTCGGGGTTAGGGGAGGGTTTGGTAACCCGGGATTTCCTTGTCCGATCGCGCTCTAGCGACTCCTTGTGGCGGGCCGGGTGCCTGCAAGTTGACTTCGGTCGCCAGCTGGATGGTGTTTCCTCCAACACATTGGGTGTGGTTGGCTTCCGGGTTAAGCGAGCAGTGTGTCAAGAAGCAGTGTGGCTTGGCAGGGTAGTGTTTCGGAGGAAATCCATTCTCATACGCCTCACCTTGACCACCAGACCTCACAGCTGGTGGAGAAAGGAGGATAGAGAGAAAGAGAGAGAAAAAGAGAGCAATATGTCTCTCACAGGGAGGTCACGGCCCCTTCATCTAGCAGTGGGCTGGCAGACACAGAACAAAGTAGAAGATCTGTGACAACACACAGTGACAAAGAGGTGGAACGAGACAGAGCTACTGACAATGGAGGCTGGGCTCGAGGCTAACAGGCAGACACGACTCACACAATACACCCCTGCCCCATATTCACACAATACTCCTCCACTTCCTCCACTCTCTCTATATATATTTGACTCATAGAAAACCCAGCAGCAAAATTTCAATTCAAACCAAATCTGCAACTGTGAGGAGAAAAGGAGAGAAAAAATAACAGGTAGAGAAAAGGAAAGAGTTAAAGTCAATTAACGAGGAGAGAGGGAGACGGAGGAGAGAGAGAGATGGAGGAGGGAGGGAGATGGAGGAGAGAGGGAGGTGGAGGAGAGAGGGAGACAGAGGAGAGAGGGAGGTGGAGGGGAGGTGGAGGAGAGAGGGAGGTGGAGGAGAGAGGGAGATGGAGGAGAGAGGGAGGGAGGGAGGGAGGAGAGATGGAGGGAGGGAGACAGAGGAGAGAGGGAGGTAGAGGAGAGAGGGAGGTGGAAGAGAGAGGGAGATGGAGGAGAGAGGGAGGTGGAGGAGAGGGGGAGACGGAGGAGAGAGGGAGGGAGGGAGACCGAGGAGAGAGGGAGGTGGAGGAGAGAGGGAGGTGGAGGAGAGAGGGAGATGGAGGAGAGAGGGAGGGAGGGAGACAGAGGAGATAGGGAGATGGAGGAGAGAGGGAGGGAGGGAGACAGAGGAGAGAGGGAGGTGGAGGAGAGAGGGAGGTAGAGGAGAGAGGGAGGTGGAGGAGAGAGGGAGATGGAGGGGCGACTCTCTCTCACATTGGTGTAAAGTAATTAAGTAAAATTCTCCTTCATGCACTCTCTTTCTCCCTCTCTCTTTCTCCCTCGCTCTCTTTTTCTCTCTCTCTCCCCAATCAAGCTCACTCTACAGTATAATCCAAGACAGGAGGAATAGAGAGTCCCTGGGAAGCTCCTTAAAGCTGGGGACACCTCCACTGCCCTCACCCCTCAGGGAGAGGAGAGTCTCACCCATGGGGGAGGCGGTAATGAGAGCTATGGACCAGAACATGGGGGAGGCAGTAATGAGAGCCATGGACCAGAACATGGGGGGAGACCAGTGGGAGTATAAATAACTCTCCAACAGGTGAAGGAGATGAAGCCAATGTCCTGTAACTAACCGGAATGTTTGTTTCAATATTATCTTTAACCCAATTGGTTTACTACTATCCCAACGAATAGAATCTAACTTCCATCTGTGTTTCAATGTATCTTCAGTTTTATCTACTAACCTAATGTGCTCACACTCACAGTTCATCAAGAAACAGTACGTATAAGCATCTTGCTAATAGGGGCTAGAACGAAGTACTGCCTTGACAAATTTGAATGTATAGTTTTTCTTCTTCTTATACTGCCGTGAACAACATCAAGCATTGCACCCAGGTATACCATGTTTTGAAATTGCGATTTCAAGATCATTGTGATTGGTAAGGTGTACTGCTACATGTGAGGCCTTGGCAGCACCCAAACACTTGATTGATGAGAAAATGGCGCTGAATGTAATGCCTCTCCAAGTGGGCCAGACGCGGACCCGCTTCCCCAGCCTGTGTGCATGGTGTCAGCACGGGAAGAAAAATATGGCTACAAATTGAAAGCGAGAAAAAAAAAATTGTGTACCTTGAACTTTGCCCCAAATTCATTTCGGAAATACAATTTGCAGGATGCTTGCACTGCAGAAAGAAATTGGTGCCGGGTCATATATAAAAAATAAGAACGAGAGCGGAGACTTTCTCTATGACGGATGTTAAGTGTGTTGGTTCCAGGACCGAGGCTGATTTTCCCTTAGCTCCACCTGGTCCTGTCCCGGACATCTCCGGATGTACAGTTCCTTCAGAAAGTATTCACACCCATTTACTTTTTCCACATTTTGTTGTGTTACAGCCTGAATTTAAGATATTTATTTTCAATGGCCTACAATAAGTATTCAAGCCCTTTGTTATGGCAAGCCTAAATAAGTTCAGGAGTAAAAATGTGCTTAACAAATCACCAGTGGTGGAAAAAGTACCCAATTGTCATACTTGTGTTAAAGTATAGATACCTTAATAGAAAGTTACTCAAGTAAAAGTCACCCAGTAAAATACTACATGAGTAAAAGTCTAAAAGTATTTGGTCGCAGCAAGTCTCTTTAGCCTCTGCCTCACTCCCCCTCTTCTCCCTCACTTCCTGGACTGTCCTATCATAACATGGGCTTGCTGGTGTGGCTTGACTATGTCTAGCATCCCATCCTGCCGGAGAGTAGAATTGATATTTTAGAAAAAGCAGGCTATCCCGTGTGTACCAGTGTCAAATCAAATCAAATGTTATTTGCCACATGCGCCGAATACAACAGGTAACATTACCGTGAAATGCTTACTTACAGCCCTTAACCAACAATGCATTTATTTTTTATAAAAAACTGAAATAAAACAACAACAACAAAAAAGTGTTGAGAAAAAAAGAGCAGAAGTAAAATAAAATAACAGTAGGGAGGCTATATACAGGGGGGTACTGGTGCAAAGTCAATGTGCGGGGCACCGGCTAGTTGAGGTAGTAGAGGTCATTTGTACATGTGGGTAGAGTTAAAGTGACATGCATAAAGTAGCAGCAGCGTAAAAAGATGGGGTGGGGGTGGGGGTGGGGGGGGCAGTGCAAATAGTCTGGGTAGCCATGATTAGCTGTTCAGGAGTCTTATGGCTTGGGGGTAGAAGCTGTTGAGAAGCCTTTTGGACCTAGACTTGGCGCTCCGGTACCGCTTGCCGTGCGGTAGCAGAGAGAACAGTCTATGACTAGGATGGCTGGAGTATTTGACAATTTTGAGGGCCTTCCTCTGACACTGCCTGATATAGAGGTCCTGGATGGCAGGAAGCTTGGCCCCAGTGATGTACTGGGCCATACGCACTTCCCTCTGTAGTGCCTTGCGGTCATATGCTGAGCAGTTGCCATACCAGGCGGTGATGCAACCAGTCAGGATGCTCTCGACGGTGCAGCTGTAAAACTTTTTGAGGATCTGAGGGGGAATAGGCTTCGTCGTGCCCTCTTCATGACTGTCTTGGTGTGTTTGGACCATGATAGTTCGTTGGTGATGTGGACACCAAGGAACTTGAAGCTCTCAACCTGGAGGGCATAGCGGGATTTCTTATAAGCGTCCGGGTTAGAGTCCCGCTCCTTGAAAGCGGCAGCTCTCCCCTTTAGCTCAGTGCGGATGTTGCCTGTAATCCATGGCTTCTGGTTGGGTTATGTACGTATGGTCACTGTTGGGACGACGTCATCGATGCACTTATTGATGAAGCCAGTGACTGATGTGGTGTACTCCTCAATGCTATCTGAAGAATCCCGGAACATGTTCCAGTCAGTGCTAGCAAAACAGTCCTGTAGCTTAGCATCTGCGTCATCTGACCACTTTTTTATTAACCGAGTCACTGGTGCTTCCTGCATTAGTTTTTGCTTATAAGCAGGAATCTGGAGGATAGAGTTATGGTCAGATTTGCCAAATGGAGGGCGAGGGAGAGCTTTGTATGCATCTCTGTGTGTGGAGTAAAGGTGGTCTATAGTTTTTTTTCTTCCTCTGGTTGCACATTTAACATGCTGGTGGAAATTAGGTAGAAAGGATTTAAGTTTCCCTGCATTAAAGTCCCTGGCCACTAGGAGCGCTGCCCCTGCATGAGCGTTTTCCTGTTTACTTATGGCCTTATACAGCTCATTGAGTGCAATCTTAATGCCAGCATTGGTTTGTGGTGGTAGATAGACAGCTATGAAAAATATAGATGAAAACTCTCTTGGTAAATAGTTTGGTGTACAGCTTATCATAAGATATTCTACCTCCATAACTGGGCTGACGATCTGCTGCTACTCTGTGCTGTACCCCACTCAATATTTATTTTTGGCTGAACTACACTGCTTGTAATGACTATATGCTGTCTTCTTATACACGTACCACCTAATAGGATTTTGTTTTATTTTGTGTATGTGTGAGTTAACTTTGGTTTTGTCCTCTAAACTGGCCATCCCATCCAACAGTACAATGAATGTCATTGTTTGTATTGCTGTCTCTTTTACTTTATTTTTATTGGAAAATAATAAACATATTATAAAAAAAATAAAAAAAATAAGATATTCTACCTCAGGCGAGCAAAATCTTGAGACTTCCTTAGTATTTGATTTTGTGCACCAGCTGTTGTTTACAAATATACACAGACCGCCACCCCTTGTCTTACCGGAGTCAGCCGTTCTATCCTGCCGATGTAGCGTATAGCCCGCTAGCTGTATGTTGTCCATGTCGTCGTTCAGCCACGACTCGGTGAAACATAAGATATTACAGTTTTTAATGTCCCGTTGGTAGGATCACCGTAATCTTAGGTCATCTAATTTATTTTCAAATGATTGAACGTTGGCTAATAGGATTGATGGAAGAGGCAGTTTACTCGCTCGCCGTCGGATCCTTACAAGGCACCCCAACCTACGTCCACGATATCTCCGTCTCTTTCTCCTGCGAATGACGGGGATTTGGGCCTTGTCGGGTGTCTGCAGGATATCCTTCGCGTCCGACTCGTTGAAGAAAAAATCCTCATCCAATACGAGGTGAGTAATCGCTGTCCTGATATCCAGAAGCTCTTTTTGGTTGTAAGAGACGATGGCAGAAACATTATGTCCAGAATAAATTACAAATAACACATAATAGTACAATTGGTTAGAGGGCTGTAAAACGGCAGTCATCCTCTCCGGCGCCATCATTCTAGTCATTCTAGTTGTATCTTTAGTTCCCATGCTTACCACAGGTGAGAAGCACATCAATAGCAGCAAAACTTCCTGAGTGGCCGAGTTACAGTTTTGACTTAAATTTGCTTAAGAATCTATGGCAAGACCTGAAAATGGTTGTCTTGCAACGATCAACAACCAATTTGACAGAGCTTGAAGCATTTTGAAAATAATAATGGGCAAATGTGGAAAACTCTTAGAGACTTACCCAGAAAGACTCTCAGGGGTGAGAATACTTATGTAAATGAGATACACTACATGACCAAAAGTATGTGGACACCTGCTCGTCTAACATCTTATTCCAAAATCATGGGCATTAATATGGAGTTGGTCCCCCCTTTGCTGTTATAACAGCCTCCACTCTTCTGTGAAGGCTTTCCACTAGATGTTGGAACATTGCTGCGGGGACTTGCTTCCATTCAGGAAACCCATGGAGGCCATGCCTCGTTAAAAGTCACTGAGCTCTTCAGTAAGGCTATTCTACTGCCAATGTTTGTCAATGGAGATTGCATGGCTGTGTGCTCAATTTTATACACCTGTCAGCAACGGGTGTGGCTGAAATAGCCGAATCCACTAATTTAAAGGGGTGTCCACATACTTTTTATATATATATATATATATAGTGTTTCTGTATTTCATTTTCAATAAATGTGCTAACATTTCTAAAAACATGTTTTCACTGTCATTATGGGGTATTGTGTATAGATGGGTGAGAGAAAACAATGGATTAATTCCATTTTTAATTCAGGCTGTAACACATCAAAATGTGCAATAAGTCAAGGGGTACTTCCAGTAATGTGTGCAAAAGTAGTTTTTGATGTAAGTTCGCATTTGACCTTTCATGGCTTGGCAGAGAGGAGAGCGGTGTCTGGAGTTCTAAAGTTACTGATTGGGTTTGAACCCAGGTTGTCTGCGTGCCACAAGAATGTGTTAGCCTGTTGAGCAAAAGCCTAGGTATTAATTTAGGGAGCTAATGCAAGTCTTTAGGTCACAGTTAAGAGAGATAGACAGACAATGAGAGAGAAACAGTTAGAGAGAGAGAGAGAGAGAGAGATAGACAGAGCCAGAACCAGACATAACCAGATAGAGAGAAGGAAACTAAGACAACCAGGGTGCTGATGGGAAAAATAATCCTGCCGTGGTCTGAGGATGTGGAATGAGGAAGTTGCCCACAACGGGTGGAACTTTGGGAGAGAATAAATGCCAGCATTCCAAACAGACCCGGGCTAGTATTAATATCCTGAATAGCCTTGGAGCCTAGAGGAAGTAGTGTGCTAAACCACAGCGCTGTTCAATCTCCCCTGGCCAGTTCCTCTGAGCTGCCTGCTACACAGTCAAGACGACCAAGGCCCAGTGCAATAAGGAGTGATGGAGTGGGGCCTACACAGCAAGCAGCCCATCCACCGAACACGTTTACATCCTAAACAGATCGCACAATATAACAGGTGGAGAAACAGGAAGGGGCAGGTAGAGGAGGACGCAATTAACTGTGACACATGGAGGGAGAGGGGGAGAGGGGGAAGATGGAGGTGGAGAGACAGGGAGAGAGAGAGAGAGGGAGGTAGAGAGAGAATGTTACCATTAGCACTGCTTTAGAGGCTGTTTAAAAATGATCTAGATCAGATTTCCAGGCTTTTAATTGGAGCAGCATTGATTCAAGGTTGGATAAACACCGCAATGGGTATTTGATGGTATTGAAATGATAAAAGCATTCAAAGCCGTTGTAAAGAGGATTACAGTTCTTCTCTCTTATCAGAGGGGTGACCTTGTTTTAAAAAACAACAATTCAGAGGGCCATGGGGGTAATTACCCTGCTAGGTTTACAAAATGTTCTATAACTGACCAATACCCGACTGGGTATTGAACCTGGGTAGTCTGGATGACTAAAGACCATGTTAGCCAGTGAGCTAAAGTTTAGATATGAGCTATTGGTGTTAGCACAACTCTTTAAAACTAAGGCAGGTTTGTGTGTTTCACTGAACTACTTACAGCACATTTATAACCTCCCTAAAACAGCCTGAAAGGGCAGGATTAGAGTTATTTCCTCTTTAGCTAACAGGTCAAGTTACACTCTGCGGCCCTGCGTCTCTGCTCAGAGGAAAACGGAAATGTTATGTTTTTATCATTTTCTCCAGATCGAGTCAATCATCTTTTAATCTGTTCTGAAGTGCAGTAGGGGCTGTATCAGCCCGGCTCCAACAACACACTGCACTCTCAAGGTTTTACTATAAGTATGACAGATGAAGAGTGCTGCAGTACTGTACCGCTAGGAGGAGAATGCAGGGATCAAGATTTTTTTGATGTTGATTTATTACGATCCCCATTAGCCGACGCCAATGGCGACAGCTAGTCTTACTGGGGTCCGACACAATACTTTACAATTTATACAGTACCAATCAAAAGTTTGGACACACCTACTCATTCAAGTGTTTTTCTTAATTTTTACAATTTTCTACATAATAGTGAAGACATCAAAACTATAAAAATACCACATATGGAATCACGTAGCCACCCTTTGCCTTGATGACAGCTTTGCACACTCTTGGCATTCTCTCAACCAACTTCAGAAGATACAGAAGAAAGCCCTATTTGGTAAAAGATCAAGTCCATACTATGGCAAGAACAGCTCAAATAAGCAAAGAGAAATGACAGTCAATCATTACTTTAAGACATGAAGGTCAGTCAATCTGGAAAATGTAAAGAAAGTTTCTTCAAGTGCAGTCGCTAAAACTATCAAGCGCTATGATGAAACTTGCTCTCAAGAGGACCGCCACAGGAAAGGAAGACCCAGAGTTACCCACTTTTGACTGGTACTGTACGTTTAAAAACATTAACATGTAGTGTGCGTGTGCATCTATCAGTTACACATACATGTCAGTACATACACACAACAAGTAGGTCACATGGGGGAGAGGCAATGTGCCGTGAGGAGTTGTTTTATTTAATTTGTTTAAGCAGGTTTGCTGTTCACTTGTGCTATATAAGATGGAATTGAGTTCCATGCACACATGTGTTCTGGACCTGGGGACTGTGAAAAGATCCCTTGTTGCATATCTGGTGGACTAAGTGTGTCATTGCTGTGTAAGTTGACTATGCAAACTATTTGGAATTAATGTTTCTTATAAAAACAAGAAGTGTAGTCAGTCTTTCTTCAACTCTTAGCCAAGAGAGACTGGCATGAATAGTCTTAATATTAGCCCTGTGATTACAATGAAGAGCAGGACGTGCCACTCTGTTCTGGGCCAGCTGCAGCTTAACTAGGTCTTTCTTTACAGCACTTGACCATATGATTGGACAATAATCAAGATAAGATAAAACTAGAGCCTGCAGGACTTGCTTTGTGGAGTGTGTTGTCAAAAAAGCAGAGCATCTCTTTATTACGGACATACCTCTTCCCATCTTTACAACCATTGAATCTACATGTTTTGACCATGACAGTTTACAATAACGGTAACACCATGTAATTTAGTTCCTCAACTTGTTCAACAGCCACACCATTCATTACCAGATGCAGCTGAGGTGTAGAACTTAGTGAATGATTTGTACCAAATACAATGCTCTTAGTTTTAGAGCTGTTCAGGACCAGTTTATTACTGGCCTCCCATTACAGTAGAGAAGCTTCCATGAAAGAAAACCCTCTAAGTTCTATTAGATACAGTAGATAACTCTGAATCCACAGTACGGCAGAGGTTGAAAAACCATAACAAAAAAGTTTTCTCAACAACAGGTTATGGTCAATAATATCAAAGGCTGGACTGAAATCTAACAGTACAGCTCCCACTATCTTCTTATTATCAATTTTAGGTTTTAGGTTTGCGCCAAAGAAAATAAGTGATAAACAACAATACAGAGAAAAATTAAAAATAAAAACAATTGATGTGCAGGTGTGGTTGGAAGCCCAAGAGCTTACATACAAACCACACAAAAAAATATATAAATATAATACATAAGTACAAAAATAAAAAAGGTTTGTTAAAACAGATAACAAAACCTACTAATCATAAATGTACAAATGAACCGATCAGCAATCAACAGCATATGTTTTTTTTTTTATGCATGTGTGCATGTGTGCATGTGTGGATGTGAGTGTGTGAGAGTTGGGCTATATGGAGGAGATTACTGAGTAGTTTGGTTCATGAGGCTGACCCCCAGTCTGCGCTTGCAATTATTGAGGGATGATGAGGTTTTGGCAATGTGAAGATAAGAATTCCAGAGTATGGTACCTCTGTATCTGATATATAGACTATGTGAGGTGCAGCAGTGGGGAGGGTGAATGTTATCTCGGTGTCTTGTGTTGTATAGACGGATTTCAGAATTAACCTGGAATAATCCATTGAAGGGTTAAGGTAAACTGTCTGGGAGGTATGAGTATTTGTAGATGAAAATGAAAATGCATAATTGGTTTACATTAATGTCGTAAATAGACAAGATATTGAGTTTCTTAAACAAAGTTGCAGATGGAGCCAGGTAATTAGAGGAGGTGGCTAGTCTTGCAAATTTCTCTTCTATGATGAGTAATTTGTGTAGGTAGGAGGCATATGTACTGGCCCAGACAATATTACAGTACATGAGATATGGGTAAATTAAGCTATAGTAAAGAGTTAGGAAGCGAGCCTGATGAACCAAATCACTAATCTTTCTGATGATACCAACATATTTCATTACTTTCCTGCAGACAATTTGAATATGATCTTTCCAGGATAATGTTTCATCAATTAGAACTTCAAGGAATCTAGTAGATGTGACTTGTTCCATTTCATTCCCACCAATTGAGATTCTGGCTCTTTTTTATATTTTATTTTTTACAATATTTCTTATTCTTACTAGTGAATACAATGAAGGTGGATTTTTTTAAATGTAAAGATAATTTGGCTATGCCTGAGTTGTCTTCATTAATTAGTGAATCAAAACTATTGTGTGATGAAATCAAATTGGTATCATCAGCAAAGAGAATGGGAAGTACGGTAGAAGACACAGCAGCAAGGTCATTGAAATAGATTAGGAAAAACAAAGGTCCAATTATCGAACCCTGTGGGACGCCACAGGATATCTTGGCCCTGGTAGATGCACAGCCATTTGCATAAACAAATGGTTCTCTATCATAACATAACTATATAACCAATTGTATGTATATTCATGAAAACTGTAATAAGGCCATTTAGAAAGTAATATTTAATGATCAACCGTGTCAAACACTTTGGATAAATCTAAAAAGATGCCAAACACGTATTCATTGTTGTTAAGGGCTGTAAATATTTTATCCACAAGTTGCAAAAGAGCCATATCTGTGGAGTAGTTTTTACAAAAACCATATTGTTGCTCATATAGAATACAGTGTTGAAACCATACTGGTGCTCATATAGAATACAGTGTTGAAACCATATTGTTGCTCATATAGAATACAGTGTTGAAACCATATTGGTGCTCATATAGAATACAGTGTTGAAACCATACTGGTGATCATATAGAATACAGTGTTGAAACCATATAGGTGCTCATATAGAATACAGTGTTGAAACCATACTGGTGATCATAGAGAATAGTGTTGAAACCATATTGGTGCTCATATAGAATACAGTGTTGAAACCATATTGGTGCTCATATAGAATACAGTGTTGAAACCATATTGGTGCTCATATAGAATACAGTGTTGAAACCATATTGGTGCTCATATAGAATACAGTGTTGAAACCATATTGGTGCTCATATAGAATACAGTGTTGAAACCATATTGGTGCTCATATAGAATACAGTGTTGAAACCATATTGGTGCTCATATAGAATACAGTGTTGAAACCATATTGGTGCTCATATAGAATAAAGTGTTGATTTAAATGTTTTAACTTTCTCTTATACAACAATTTTTCAAAGAGTTTAGAAAAACATGGTAGTACAGATATTGGGCGATAATTTGTAAAAGATATTGGATCCCCAGATTTATAGAGGGGGATAACTTTTGTAATTTTCAAATCTTTAAAAACAATACCAGTTTGCATACATTTGGTGAAGATATACGTTAGAGGCTCAGTGATCGAGGAAGACACTGATTTCACCAAAGAGGCACCAATCTCATCATGACCTGCTGCTGATAGTTACCAATGACCTCCATCACCTCCATTACATCAGGAGGATCAAACTGAAGCAGAGAAGGGAAATGTCCCTTAATGTAATCCAAGGGATTTCAATAAATGTTCTAAAACATAAATTTTCAGAGAGGAACCCACATTCACAAAAAAGTTATTAAAATCACATGAAATACCATCAGGATCACTATAGGTCTTGTTTCCAACAATAACTTGAGATGGGATAGTTGGAAATGCCTTTTTCTTATTCAACAGTTGATTGATGATTTTCCAAGTTGACTTTATATTATTTAAGGATTCTTGGAATTTGTTAGTTAAATATATTTTTGGGGATATCCAAAGTAGGTTAGTAAATTTGTTTCTTATGCTTTTGTAATTTGCAGAATTCAGGGGAGTGGGATTTGTGAGAAATGTTTATACAACTTGTTTTCTTTAGCTGAGGATTTTTTGAGACCGGTTGTAAATCCAAGGTTTCCAGAACCCTTCCGCTGCTCTCTTACGTGATTTAACTAAGGGAAAGCAGTGGTGAAATACAGAGTTGAAAGATGTGAGAAAAGTCTGGTAAGCAGACTCCACATCAGCCCGATTATAAATACTTTGCCATGAAATACAGTGGGGAGAACAAGTATTTGATACACTGCCGATTTTGCAGGTTTTCCTACTTACAAAGCATGTAGAGGTCTGTAATTGTTATCATAGGTACACTTCAACTGTGAGAGATGGAATCTAAAACAAAAATCCAGAAAATCACATTGTATGATTTTTAAGTAAATAATTTGCATTTTATTGCATGACATAAGTATTTGATCACCTACCAACCAGTAAGAATTCCGGCTCTCACAGACCTGTTAGTTTTTCTTTAAGAAGCCCTCCTGTTCTCCACTCATTACCTGTATTAACTGCACCTGTTTGAACTCGTTACCTGTATAAAAGACACCTGTCCACACACTCAATCAAACAGACTCCAACCTCTCCACAATGGCCAAGACCAGAGAGCTGTGTAAGGACATCAGGGATAAAATTGTAGACCTGCACAAGGCTGGGATGAGCTACAGGACAATAGGCAAGCAGCTTGGTGAGAAGGCAACAACTGTTGGCGCAATTATTAGAAAATGGAAGAAGTTCAAGATGACGGTCAATCACCCTCGGTCTGGGGCTCCATGCAAGATCTCACCTCGTGGGGCATCAATGATCATGAGGAAGGTGAGGGATCAGCCCAGAACTACACGGCAGGACCTGGTCAATGACCTGAAGAGAGCTGGGACCACATTCTCAAAGAAAACCATTAGTAACACACTACGCCGTCATGGATTAAAATCCTGCAGCGCACGCAAGGTCCCCCTGCTCAAGCCAGCGCATGTCCAGGCCCGTCTGAAGTTTGCCAATGACCATCTGGATGATCCAGAGGAGGAATGGGAGAAGGTCATGTGGTCTGATGAGACAAAAATAGAGCTTTTTGGTCTAAACTCCACTCGCCGTGTTTGGAGGAAGAAGAAGGATGAGTACAACCCCAAGAACACCATCCCAACCGTGAAGCATGGAGGTGGAAACATCATTCTTTGGGGATGCTTTTCTGCAAAGGGGACAGGATGACTGCACCGTATTGAGGGGAGGATGGATGGGGCCATGTATCGCGAGATCTTGGCCAACAACCTCCTTCCCTCAGTAAGAGCATTGAAGATGGGTCGTGGCTGGGTCTTCCAGCATGACAACGACCCGAAACACACAGCCAGGGCAACTAAGGAGTGGCTCCGTAAGAAGCATCTCAAGGTCCTGGAGTGGCCTAGCCAGTCTCCAGACCTGAACCCAATAGAACATCTTTGGAGGGAGCTGAAAGAACGTATTGCCCAGCGACAGCCCCGAAACCTGAAGGATCTGGAGAAGGTCTGTATGGAGGAGTGGGCCAAAATCCCTTCTGCAGTGTGTGCAAACCTGGTCAAGACGCTCAGGTGCATCCTGTTTCCTTTGATCATCCTTGAGATGTTTCTACAACTTGATTGGAGTCCACCTGTGGTAAATTCAATTGATTGGACATGATTTGGAAGGCGCACACGTCAATATAAAGGTCCCACAGTTGACAGTGCATGACAGAGCAAAAACCAAGCCATGAGGTCGAAGGAATTGTCCGTAGAGCTCCGAGACAGGATTGTGTCGAGGCACAGATCTGGGGAAGGGTACCAAAACATTTCTGCAGCATTGAACACAGTGGCCTCCATCATTCTTAAATGGAAGAAAATTGGAACCACCAAGACTCTTTCCTAGAGCTGGCCGCCCAGCCAAACTGAGCAATCGGGGGAGAAGGGCCTTTGTCAGGGAGGTGACAAAGAACCCGATGGTCACTCTGACAGAGCTCCAGAGTTCCTCTGTGGAGATGGGAGAACCTTCCAGAAGGACAACCATTTCTGCAGCACTCCACTAATCAGGCTTTCATGGTAGAGTGGCCAGACGGAAGCCACTCCTCAGTAAAAGGCACATGACAGCCTGCTTGGAGTTTGCCAAAAGGCACCTAAAGATTCTCAGACCATGAGAAACAAGATTCTCTGGTCTGATGAAAACAAGATTTAACTCTTTGGCCTGAATGCCAAGCATCACGTCTGGAGGAAACCTGGCACCATCTCTACGGTGCAGCATGGTGGTGGCAGCATCATGCTGTGGGGATGTTTTTCAGCGGCAGGGACAGGGAGACTAGTAAGGATCGAGGCAAAGATGAACGGAGCAAAGTACAGAGAGATCTTTGATGAAAACCTGTTCCAGAGCGCTCAGGACCTCAGACTGGGGCAAAGTTTCACCTTCCAACAGGACAACAACCCTAAGCACACAGCCAAGACAACGCAGGAGTGGCTTCGGGACAAGTCTCTGAATGTCCTTGAGTGGTCCAGCCAGAGTCCGGACTTGAACCCGATTGAACATCTCTGCAGAGACCTGAAAATAGCTGTGCAGCAACGCTCCCCATCCAACCTGACAGAGCTTGAGAGGATCTGCAGACAAGAATGGGAGAAACTCCCCAAATACAGGTGTGCCAAGCTTTTAGCGTCATACCCAAGAAGACTCGAGGCTGTAATCGCTGCCAAATGTGCTTCAACAAAGTACTGAGTAAAGTGTCTGAATACTTATGTAAATGTGATATTTAGTTGTTTATTTTTAATACATTAGCAAAACTAGTTTTTGCTTTGTCATTATGGGGTATTGTGTGTAGATTAATGAGGAGGGAAAAAACAATTTAATCAATTTTAGAATAAGGCTGTAACGTTACAAAATGTGGAAATAGTCAAGGGGTCTGAATACTTTCCGAATGCACTATATCTAATGGTTAAAGATCATGTTATCAGGGTTGATATCCTTCCCTAGAGAGATACACAGTCGGAATCATCCAGAGAGTGGAACGGAAACATAGAAGTGCATGCCTCACATGTCCAATACAATCATACATTCATGTTAGTTTTATCAATAGGGGTGCACTTCCTATGGAATGGTTTGTCATTAACAATAAAAAAATGTATGCATTAATAAGATGGTTCATTGTTCGTTGTTGGCATTCCCTGCCTAAGTTTTGCCCACTTTGCCAATGAATTAATCATTAAAATAATTGGCAACATCAATTTGTTTTGTGATGAATAAGCCATCTGATTCGATGAAAGATGGAGTTGAATTTGTCTTTCTGCCATAATTGAATTGAAAGTACTCCAAAGTTTTTTTTTTTTTTCTCCCTCATTCTTTATAACATTGATCTTGGCTTCATAATACAGTTTCTTCTTCTTTTTGTTGAGTTTAGTCACATAATTTCTCAATTTGCAGTAAGTCAACCAGTCAGATATACAGTCAGACTTATTAGCCAATTCCTTTGCCCCATCTCTTTCAACCATAGCGTTTTTCTATTCCTCATCAATCCTTAACAGTTCTAACATTCAGTTTCTTAACAGGTGCATGATTATCAATAATTGGAAGAAGCAATTTCATAAATCCATCAAGTGCAGTGTCTGGATGCTCCTTATTAATCACATCAGACAAACAAATATTTTTTACATCATCGACATAAGAGTCACAGCAAAATATTTTGTATGATCCCTTATATACTATTTTAGGCCCAACTTTTGGAACTTTGGCTTTCCTGAGTATAGCCACTATATTGTGATCACTGGATCCAATGGGTATGGATACAGATTTAGAACAAAGTTTTATGGTATTAGTACAAATGTGATCAAAACACGTGGATGATCTTGTTCCTGTAGTGTTATCAAACACCCTGGTAGGTTGATTAATAACCTGAACCAGATTACAGTCACTGGTTACAGTGAGAAGCTTCTTCTTGAGCAGGACAGCTTGATGAAAACCAGTCAATATTTAGGTCCCCAAGAAAATAAAACTCTCTGTTTACATCATATCTTGGCTCTTTCCAGAACAGCTACCTTATCCTTGCACCTCAGGAAATTGACCACTATCAGCCTGGGCCTGTCACCTGGGCCGGTGGTGGGGTTTCCAGTCCTGTGGGTGCTCTACACCTCAATCTTCCTGTGGTCCATCTTCAATTTCTCAGAGATCATTTCCCTCACTTTGTCCTCAGACTTCGTCCAGTTCTGATATGGAGATTCTGCAATTTCGTCCACAAAAATGTTGTTCCGCTTTGATTGTCCCTAGAGATAACCTGATTTCTCTGTCACTGTTATCATGGATTCACATACAGAACTGATGTCCTTTCTCAATGACTTACAGATTGCTGCCATCTTGCCGTTCTGCTGTTTAAACTCATCGAGCCGACCCTGGGAGAACTGCAAACTGTTCTTCAGGTCCTGGACCTCTCTTGAGGCTATTTTCTTGTTGTTGTAACAACTGCTTGTAGAACTATTTGTGTTTGTTTAAAAGATCCTTCACCTGTGATAGAGAGACACCACTGTCCACAACTGTTCTCCTGTCGGCTTTGGTCTTTGTCATGGTAGCAACGTAGGCTACACTGTTACCCCTCGCAGTTCGAGACAGGGCAGGTCACAGGGAAGATGGAAACAGCAACAAACAGCACAGATCTAGACAGCCAAAAGCCCGGGACAATGTGCGGTTCCCGTCGCGGGCTGCGTTCAGGGCCACTAGCTTGATAGGCAGCTAGCAGCTAGGCTAGATGCTACGCCAAGCAGCTCCTCAGACCCTTGGTTGGCAGGATCACAGGACACATAGTAGCGGTCCCAGCAACTGATGCCAACCGCGTCGCGGGATGCAAACTGAAAAGCTAGTAACCAAACTTTTTCAATAGAACCCTTTATCAGAGACTTTCAAAACTTTCCAAAGCAACAAACTTTGCAAAACAAGAAACTGAGTTCTCCCTAGTTCCGAGAAGGGAGAACAGAAGAGAAAAGAACAGAAGAGAACAGAAGAGAACAGAAGAGAACGGAACAGAAGAGAACAGAAGTGAACAGAAGAGAACAGAAGAGAACAGAACAGAAGAGAACAGAAGAGAACAGAAGAGAACGGAACAGAACAGAACAGAAGAGAACAGAAGAAAACAGAACAGAACAGAAGAGAACGGAACAGAACAGAACAGAAGAGAACAGAAGAGAACAGAAGAGAAGAAACATAATGGAACAGAATGGAAGAGAACGGAACAGAACATAACAGAAGAGAAAAGAACAGAAGAGAACAGAAGAGAAGAAACATAACGGAACAGAACGGAAGAGAACGGAACAGAACAGAACAGAAGAGAAGAGAACAGAAGAGAAGAGAACAGAAGAGAACAGAAGAGAAGAGAACAGAAGAGAAGAGAACAGTTATAACAACTGTTTGTTATAACAGTCAAATAGCACAGCAGTTATCTGTGTCCTCTAAGAACACCTGTATTATTACAACAGCATACCTGTCAGGGATATATCTGTGCTGTGTGTGAGTCAGCCTGATGCTTGTTAGTCTCAGGGGTTTAAAGAGGAGTCAGAGGTTAAGAGAGGGGTCATAGAGAGGGGTGAAAGGTCAAAGAGAGAGGTGAGAAATCAAGAGGAAGAGGTCAGAGTAAGTCACAGCGCTAATGGGCCAAAGTCAAAATGACACACACACACACACAACACACACACACACACAATATTGATGGTGAAACTCACGCCAGTATGCCCAAAAACACATACACTGAAAACTCAGAAACTCAATCTCTCTGTGGGAGTGTGTGTCTGTCACTGTCCTCACCATAGCTGCCTGACCCCACCAATGCCATATGCCTCTATTCTAACGATTGGCTCTCCTGATTGTCATACCTGGACAGAAACCAAGATACTCTGACGCAAACCAAGATCCATACCATACTAATCTATACAATTTAACCTGAATAAAGTGGCCTCTTGAAGGAAGTGGGACGCAGTAGGTGGCCGGGCTGAGCTCCTCTCCTACAGGGTTCATGCCCTTTCACATCTCTGTCCTCACACCCACACATACACTTAACTCCCTACCTGGAGACAAAAAGTGAATCAGCACAGGAAAGAGAGAGAGAGAGAGAGATGAGAGAGAGAGAGAGAGAGATGAGAGAGAGAGAAGAGGAGAGAGAGAGAGAGAGAGAGAGAGAGAGAGAGAGAGAGAAGAGAGAGAGAGAGAGAGAGAGATGAGACAGGTAAAAGACATATGTCTGTCTCCTGCAGGTGTGCCAGCACGGCATCTCTCTCTCTCTCTCTCTCTCTCTCTCTACTATGGCAATGCATCTATAAAGGGGATATAGAAACATTTGTGTAATTTCTGGAGAGAGAGAGAATGGATAGAGAGGGAGAGGGAGAGGGAGAGGGAGAGGGGAGAGGGAGAGGGAGAGGGAGAGGGAGAGGGAGAGGGAGAGGGAGAGAGAGAGCGAGAAAGAGAGACAAGAGAGACAGAGAGAGGAGAGAGAGAGAGAGAGAGAGAGGAGAGAGAGAGAGAGGAGAGAGAGAGGGAGAGAGAGAGAGAGAGGAGAGAGAGAGAGAGAGAGAGAGAGAGAGAGAGAGAGAGAGAGAAATGCAAAGGGGGATGCAAATAATCCGGGTAGCCATTTCATTAGCTGTTCAGGAGTCTTATGGCTTGGGGCTAGAAGCTGTTAAGAAGCCATTTGGACCTAGACTTGGCGCTCCGGTACCGCTTGCCATGAGGTTAGCAGAGATAACAGTCTATGACTAGGGTGGCTCGAGTCTATGACCATTTTTTAGGGCCTTCCTCTGACACTGCTTGGTATAGAGGTCCTGGATGGCAGGAAGCTTGGCCCCAGTGATGTACTGGGCCATATGCACTACCCTCTGTAGTGCCTTGCGGTCAGAGGCCGAGCAGTTGCCATACCAGGCAGTGATGCAACAGTAAGGTTGCTCTCAATGGT
>NW_028159310.1:0-48051 GCF_964263955.1 Coregonus lavaretus | reverse complement strand
CATGGAACCTCTGACCATGGCAGTTTGACTGGGTAACATGGAACCTCTGACCATGGCAGTTTGACTGGGAAACATGGAACCTCTGACCATGGCAGTTTGACTGGTAAACATGGAACCTCTGACCATGGCAGTTTGACTGGTAAACATGGAACCTCTGACCATGGCAGTTTGACTGGTAAACATGGAACCTCTGACCATGGCAGTTTGACTGGTAAACGTGGAACCTCCGACCATGGCAGTTTGACTGGTAAACGTGGAACCTCCGACCATGGCAGTTTGACTGGTAAACGTGGAACCTCCGACCATGGCAGTTTGACTGGTAAACGTGGAACCTCCGACCATGGCAGTTTGACTGGTAAACTGGAACCTCTGACCATGGCAGTTTGACTGGTAAACATGGAACCTCGCCATGCAGTTTGACTGGTAAACATGGAACCTCTGACCATGGCAGTTTGACTGGTAAACATGGAACCTCTGACCATGGCAGTTTGACTGGTAAACATGGAACCTCTGACCATGGCAGTTTGACTGGTAAACATGGAACCTCTGACCATGGCAGTTTGACTGGTAAACATGGAACCTCTGACCATGGCAGTTTGACTGGTAAACATGGAACCTCTGACCATGGCAGTTTGACTGGTAAACATGGAACCTCTGACCATGGCAGTTTGACTGGTAAACATGGAACCTCTGACCATGGCAGTTTGACTGGTAAACATGGAACCTCTGACCATGGCAGTTTGACTGGTAAACATGGAACCTCTGACTGGTAAACATGGAACCTCTGACTGGTAAACATGGAACCTCTGACTGGTAAACATGGAACCTCTGACTGGTAAACATGGAACCTCTGACTGGTAAACACGGAACCTCTGACTGGTAAACATGGAACCTCTGACCATGGCAGTTTGACTGGTAAACATGGAACCTCTGACCATGGCAGTTTGACTGGTAAACATGGAACCTCTGACCATGGCAGTTTGACTGGTAAACATGGAACCTCTGACCATGGCAGTTTGACTGGTAAACATGGAACCTCTGACCATGGCAGTTTGACTGGTAAACATGGAACCTCTGACCATGGCAGTTTGACTGGTAAACATGGAACCTCTGACCATGGCAGTCTGACTGGTAAACATGGAACCTCTGACTGGTAAACATGGAACCTCTGACTGGTAAACATGGAACCTCTGACTGGTAAACATGGAACCTCTGACTGGTAAACGTGGAACCTCTGACTGGTAAACATGGAACCTCTGACTGGTAAACATGGAACCTCTGACTGGTAAACACGGAACCTCTGACTGGTAAACATGGAACCTCTGACTGGTAAACATGGAACCTCTGACTGGTAAACACGGAACCTCTGACTGGTAAACACGGAACCTCTGACCAGGGCAGTTTGACTGGTAAACATGGAACCTCTGACTGGTAAACATGGAACCTCTGACCAGGGCAGTTTGACTGGTAAACATGGAACCTCTGACCATGGCAGTTTGACTGGTAAACGTGGAACCTCTGACTGGTAAACATGGAACCTCTGACTGGTAAACATGGAACCTCTGACTGGTAAACATGGAACCTCTGACCATGGCAGTTTGACTGGTAAACATGGAACCTCTGACCATGGCAGTTTGACTGGTAAACATGGAACCTCTGACCATGGCAGTTTGACTGGTAAACGTGGAACCTCCGACCATGGCAGTTTGACTGGTAAACGTGGAACCTCCGACCATGGCAGTTTGACTGGTAAACGTGGAACCTCCGACCATGGCAGTTTGACTGGTAAACGTGGAACCTCCGACCATGGCAGTTTGACTGGTAAACGTGGAACCTCCGACCATGGCAGTTTGACTGGTAAACGTGGAACCTCTGACCAGGGCAGTTTGACTGGTAAACATGGAACCTCTGACCATGGCAGTTTGACTGGTAAACATGGAACCTCTGACTGGTAAACATGGAACCTCTGACCATGGCAGTTTGACTGGTAAACATGGAACCTCTGACCATGGCAGTTTGACTGGTAAACATGGAACCTCTGACCATGGCAGTTTGACTGGTAAACATGGAACCTCTGACCATGGCAGTTTGACTGGTAAACATGGAACCTCTGACCATGGCAGTTTGACTGGTAAACATGGAACCTCTGACCATGGCAGTTTGACTGGTAAACATGGAACCTCTGACCATGGCAGTTTGACTGGTAAACATGGAACCTCTGACCATGGCAGTTTGACTGGTAAACATGGAACCTCTGACCATGGCAGTCTGACTGGTAAACATGGAACCTCTGACTGGTAAACATGGAACCTCTGACTGGTAAACATGGAACCTCTGACTGGTAAACATGGAACCTCTGACTGGTAAACATGGAACCTCTGACTGGTAAACACGGAACCTCTGACTGGTAAACATGGAACCTCTGACCATGGCAGTTTGACTGGTAAACATGGAACCTCTGACCATGGCAGTTTGACTGGTAAACATGGAACCTCTGACCATGGCAGTTTGACTGGTAAACATGGAACCTCTGACCATGGCAGTTTGACTGGTAAACATGGAACCTCTGACCATGGCAGTTTGACTGGTAAACATGGAACCTCTGACCATGGCAGTTTGACTGGTAAACATGGAACCTCTGACCATGGCAGTCTGACTGGTAAACATGGAACCTCTGACTGGTAAACATGGAACCTCTGACTGGTAAACATGGAACCTCTGACTGGTAAACATGGAACCTCTGACTGGTAAACGTGGAACCTCTGACTGGTAAACATGGAACCTCTGACTGGTAAACATGGAACCTCTGACTGGTAAACACGGAACCTCTGACTGGTAAACATGGAACCTCTGACTGGTAAACATGGAACCTCTGACTGGTAAACACGGAACCTCTGACTGGTAAACACGGAACCTCTGACCAGGGCAGTTTGACTGGTAAACATGGAACCTCTGACTGGTAAACATGGAACCTCTGACCAGGGCAGTTTGACTGGTAAACATGGAACCTCTGACCATGGCAGTTTGACTGGTAAACGTGGAACCTCTGACTGGTAAACATGGAACCTCTGACTGGTAAACATGGAACCTCTGACTGGTAAACATGGAACCTCTGACTGGTAAACACGGAACCTCTGACTGGTAAACACGGAACCTCTGACTGGTAAACACGGAACCTCTGACTGGTAAACACGGAACCTCTGACTGGTAAACATGGAACCTCTGACTGGTAAACATGGAACCTCTGACTGGTAAACATGGAACCTCTGACCATGGCAGTTTGACTGGTAAACATGGAACCTCTGACCATGGCAGTTTGACTGGTAAACATGGAACCTCTGACCATGGCAGTTTGACTGGTAAACATGGAACCTCTGACTGGTAAACAGGGAACCTCTGACTGGTAAACATGGAACCTCTGACTGGTAAACATGGAACCTCTGACTGGTAAACAGGGAACCTCTGACTGGTAAACATGGAACCTCTGACTGGTAAACACGGAACCTCTGACTGGTAAACATGGAACCTCTGACTGGTAAACATGGAACCTCTGACTGGTAAACATGGAACCTCTGACTGGTAAACACGGAACCTCTGACTGGTAAACATGGAACCTCTGACTGGTAAACATGGAACCTCTGACCATGGCAGTTTGACTGGTAAACATGGAACCTCTGACCATGGCAGTTTGACTGGTAAACATGGAACCTCTGACTGGTAAACAGGGAACCTCTGACTGGTAAACATGGAACCTCTGACTGGTAAACACGGAACCTCTGACTGGTAAACATGGAACCTCTGACTGGTAAACATGGAACCTCTGACTGGTAAACATGGAACCTCTGACTGGTAAACATGGAACCTCTGACTGGTAAACATGGAACCTCTGACCAGGGCAGTTTGACTGGTAAACATGGAACCTCTGACTGGTAAACATGGAACCTCTGACTGGTAAACATGGAACCTCTGACTGGTAAACACGGAACCTCTGACTGGTAAACACGGAACCTCTGACTGGTAAACATGGAACCTCTGACTGGTAAACATGGAACCTCTGACTGGTAAACATGGAACCTCTGACTGGTAAACATGGAACCTCTGACTGGTAAACATGGAACCTCTGACTGGTAAACATGGAACCTCTGACTGGTAAACACGGAACCTCTGACTGGTAAACATGGAACCTCTGACCATGGCAGTTTGACTGGTAAACATGGAACCTCTGACCATGGCAGTTTGACTGGTAAACATGGAACCTCTGACTGGTAAACAGGGAACCTCTGACTGGTAAACATGGAACCTCTGACTGGTAAACAGGGAACCTCTGACTGGTAAACATGGAACCTCTGACTGGTAAACACGGAACCTCTGACTGGTAAACATGGAACCTCTGACTGGTAAACATGGAACCTCTGACTGGTAAACACGGAACCTCTGACCAGGGCAGTTTGACTGGTAAACACGGAACCTCTGACTGGTAAACATGGAACCTCTGACTGGTAAACACGGAACCTCTGACTGGTAAACATGGAACCTCTGACTGGTAAACATGGAACCTCTGACTGGTAAACATGGAACCTCTGACCAGGGCAGTTTGACTGGTAAACACGGAACCTCTGACTGGTAAACATGGAACCTCTGACTGGTAAACACGGAACCTCTGACCAGGGCAGTTTGACTGGTAAACACGGAACCTCTGACTGGTAAACATGGAACCTCTGACTGGTAAACATGGAACCTCTGACTGGTAAACATGGAACCTCTGACTGGTAAACATGGAACCTCTGACTGGTAAACATGGAACCTCTGACTGGTAAACACGGAACCTCTGACTGGTAAACACGGAACCTCTGACTGGTAAACACGGAACCTCTGACTGGTAAACACGGAACCTCTGACTGGTAAACATGGAACCTCTGACTGGTAAACATGGAACCTCTGACTGGTAAACATGGAACCTCTGACTGGTAAACATGGAACCTCTGACTGGTAAACATGGAACCTCTGACTGGTAAACATGGAACCTCTGACTGGTAAACATGGAACCTCTGACTGGTAAACATGGAACCTCTGACTGGTAAACACGGAACCTCTGACTGGTAAACAGGGAACCTCTGACTGGTAAACATGGAACCTCTGACTGGTAAACACGGAACCTCTGACTGGTAAACATGGAACCTCTGACTGGTAAACATGGAACCTCTGACTGGTAAACATGGAACCTCTGACTGGTAAACATGGAACCTCTGACTGGTAAACACGGAACCTCTGACTGGTAAACATGGAACCTCTGACTGGTAAACATGGAACCTCTGACTGGTAAACATGGAACCTCTGACCAGGGCAGTTTGACTGGTAAACACGGAACCTCTGACTGGTAAACACGGAACCTCTGACTGGTAAACATGGAACCTCTGACTGGTAAACATGGAACCTCTGACTGGTAAACACGGAACCTCTGACTGGTAAACATGGAACCTCTGACTGGTAAACATGGAACCTCTGACTGGTAAACATGGAACCTCTGACTGGTAAACACGGAACCTCTGACCAGGGCAGTTTGACTGGTAAACACGGAACCTCTGACTGGTAAACATGGAACCTCTGACTGGTAAACATGGAACCTCTGACTGGTAAACATGGAACCTCTGACTGGTAAACACGGAACCTCTGACTGGTAAACATGGAACCTCTGACCAGGGCAGTTTGACTGGTAAACACGGAACCTCTGACTGGTAAACATGGAACCTCTGACTGGTAAACACGGAACCTCTGACTGGTAAACATGGAACCTCTGACTGGTAAACACGGAACCTCTGACTGGTAAACATGGAACCTCTGACTGGTAAACACGGAACCTCTGACTGGTAAACATGGAACCTCTGACTGGTAAACATGGAACCTCTGACTGGTAAACACGGAACCTCTGACTGGTAAACACGGAACCTCTAACTGGTAAACATGGAACCTCTGACTGGTAAACATGGAACCTCTGACTGGTAAACACGGAACCTCTGACTGGTAAACATGGAACCTCTGACTGGTAAACATGGAACCTCTGACTGGTAAACACGGAACCTCTGACTGGTAAACATGGAACCTCTGACTGGTAAACATGGAACCTCTGACTGGTAAACATGGAACCTCTGACTGGTAAACATGGAACCTCTGACTGGTAAACATGGAACCTCTGACTGGTAAACATGGAACCTCTGACTGGTAAACACGGAACCTCTGACTGGTAAACATGGAACCTCTGACTGGTAAACACGGAACCTCTGACTGGTAAACATGGAACCTCTGACTGGTAAACACGGAACCTCTGACTGGTAAACATGGAACCTCTGACTGGTAAACACGGAACCTCTGACTGGTAAACATGGAACCTCTGACTGGTAAACATGGAACCTCTGACTGGTAAACATGGAACCTCTGACTGGTAAACATGGAACCTCTGACCATGGCAGTCTGACTGGTAAACACGGAACCTCTGACCATGGCAGTTTGACTGGTAAACATGGAACCTCTGACTGGTAAACATGGAACCTCTGACTGGTAAACATGGAACCTCTGACTGGTAAACATGGAACCTCTGACTGGTAAACATGGAACCTCTGACTGGTAAACACGGAACCTCTGACTGGTAAACATGGAACCTCTGACCAGGGCAGTTTGACTGGTAAACACGGAACCTCTGACTGGTAAACATGGAACCTCTGACTGGTAAACACGGAACCTCTGACTGGTAAACATGGAACCTCTGACTGGTAAACACGGAACCTCTGACTGGTAAACATGGAACCTCTGACTGGTAAACACGGAACCTCTGACTGGTAAACATGGAACCTCTGACTGGTAAACATGGAACCTCTGACTGGTAAACACGGAACCTCTGACTGGTAAACACGGAACCTCTAACTGGTAAACATGGAACCTCTGACTGGTAAACATGGAACCTCTGACTGGTAAACACGGAACCTCTGACTGGTAAACATGGAACCTCTGACTGGTAAACATGGAACCTCTGACTGGTAAACATGGAACCTCTGACTGGTAAACATGGAACCTCTGACTGGTAAACATGGAACCTCTGACTGGTAAACATGGAACCTCTGACTGGTAAACACGGAACCTCTGACTGGTAAACATGGAACCTCTGACTGGTAAACACGGAACCTCTGACTGGTAAACATGGAACCTCTGACTGGTAAACACGGAACCTCTGACTGGTAAACATGGAACCTCTGACTGGTAAACATGGAACCTCTGACTGGTAAACATGGAACCTCTGACTGGTAAACATGGAACCTCTGACTGGTAAACATGGAACCTCTGACTGGTAAACATGGAACCTCTGACCATGGCAGTCTGACTGGTAAACACGGAACCTCTGACCATGGCAGTTTGACTGGTAAACATGGAACCTCTGACTGGTAAACATGGAACCTCTGACTGGTAAACATGGAACCTCTGACTGGTAAACATGGAACCTCTGACTGGTAAACATGGAACCTCTGACTGGTAAACATGGAACCTCTGACTGGTAAACATGGAACCTCTGACTGGTAAACATGGAACCTCTGACTGGTAAACATGGAACCTCTGACTGGTAAACATGGAACCTCTGACTGGTAAACAGGGAACCTCTGACTGGTAAACATGGAACCTCTGACTGGTAAACATGGAACCTCTGACTGGTAAACGTGGAACCTCTGACTGGTAAACATGGAACCTCTGACTGGTAAACATGGAACCTCTGGTAAGAACCTGCATTGACCGGAGCTCCTGTCTCCTAGGTGATCAACGAGGGGGAGGAGCCAGAGAACTTCTTCTGGGTGGGGATAGGCTGTCAGAAGGCGTATGACGAGGATGCTGACTATATGAAGTACGCCAGACTGTTCCGCTGCTCCAATGAGAAGGGCTACTTCGCCGTGTCTGAGAAATGTTCTGACTTCTGTCAAGATGACCTGGCTGATGATGACATCATGCTACTGGACAACGGCAAAGAGGTAGGACTATCAGACGACCTGTCTATATATACCTGTACACTACACCTGTCTGTCTATATATACCTGTACACTACACCTGTCTGTCTATATATACCTGTACACTACACCTGTCTGTCTATATATACCTGTACACTACACCTGTCTGTCTGTCTATATATATACCTGTACGCTACACCTGTCTGTCTATATATACCTGTACACTACACCTGTCTGTCTGTCTATATATACCTGTACACTACACCTGTCTGTCTATATATACCTGTACACTACACCTGTCTGTCTATATATACCTGTACACTACACCTGTCTGTCTATATATACCTGTACACTACACCTGTCTGTCTATATATACCTGTACACTACACCTGTCTGTCTATATATACCTGTACACTACACCTGTCTGTCTGTCTATATATACCTGTACACTACACCTGTCTGTCTGTCTATATATACCTGTACACTACACCTGTCTGTCTATCTATATATACCTGTACACTACACCTGTCTGTCTATATATACCTGTACACTACACCTGTCTGTCTATATATACCTGTACACTACACCTGTCTGTCTATATATACCTGTACACTACACCTGTCTGTCTATATATACCTGTACACTACACCTGTCTGTCTATATATACCTGTACGCTACACCTGTCTGTCTATATATACCTGTACGCTACACCTGTCTGTCTATATATACCTGTACACTACACCTGTCTGTCTATATATACCTGTACACTACACCTGTCTGTCTGTCTATATATACCTGTACACTGCACCTGTCTGTCTGTCTGTCTATATATACCTGTACACTACACCTGTCTGTCTATATATATATATACCTGTACACTACACCTGTCTGTCTATATATATATATATATATACCTGTACACTACACCTGTCTGTCTATATATATATATATACCTGTACACTACACCTGTCTGTCTATATATACCTGTACACTACACCTGTCTGTCTGTCTGTCTATATATACCTGTACACTACACCTGTCTATATATATATACCTGTACGCTACACCTGTCTGTCTATATATACCTGTACACTACACCTGTCTGTCTATATATACCTGTACACTACACCTGTCTGTCTGTCTATATATACCTGTACACTACACCTGTCTGTCTGTCTATATATACCTGTACACTACACCTGTCTATATATATATACCTGTACGCTACACCTGTCTGTCTATATATACCTGTACACTACACCTGTCTGTCTATATATACCTGTACACTACACCTGTCTGTCTGTCTATATATACCTGTACACTACACCTGTCTGTCTGTCTATATATACCTGTACACTACTCCTGTCTATATATATATACCTGTACGCTACACCTGTCTGTCTATATATACCTGTACACTACACCTGTCTATATATATATACCTGTACGCTACACCTGTCTGTCTATATATACCTGTACACTACACCTGTCTGTCTATATATACCTGTACACTACACCTGTCTGTCTATATATACCTGTACACTACACCTGTCTGTCTATATATACCTGTACACTACACCTGTCTGTCTATATATACCTGTACACTACACCTGTCTGTCTATATATACCTGTACGCTACACCTGTCTGTCTATATATACCTGTACACTACACCTGTCTGTCTATATATACCTGTACGCTACACCTGTCTGCCTATATATACCTGTACGCTACACCTGTCTGTCTATATATACCTGTACACTACACCTGTCTGTCTATATATACCTGTACGCTACACCTGTCTGTCTATATATACCTGTACGCTACACCTGTCTGTCTATATATACCTGTACACTACACCTGTCTGTCTATATATACCTGTACACTACACCTGTCTGTCTATATATATATATATACCTGTACACTACACCTGTCTGTCTATATATACCTGTACACTACACCTGTATGTCTATATATACCTGTACACTACACCTGTCTGTCTATATATACCTGTACGCTACACCTGTCTGTCTATATATACCTGTACACTACACCTGTCTGTCTATATATACCTGTACACTACACCTGTCTGTCTATATATACCTGTACACTACACCTGTCTGTCTATATATACCTGTACACTACACCTGTCTGTCTATATATACCTGTACACTACACCTGTCTGTCTGTCTATATATACACCTGTCTGTCTATATATACCTGTACACTACACCTGTCTGTCTATATATACCTGTACACTACACCTGTCTGTCTATATATACCTGTACACTACACCTGTCTGTCTATATATACCTGTACACTACACCTGTCTGTCTGTCTATATATACCTGTACACTACACCTGTCTGTCTGTCTATATATACCTGTACACTACACCTGTCTGTCTGTCTATATATACCTGTACACTACACCTGTCTGTCTATATATATATATATACCTGTACACTACACCTGTCTGTCTATATATACCTGTACACTACACCTGTCTGTCTATATATATATATATACCTGTACACTACACCTGTCTGTGTATATATACCTGTACACTACACCTGTCTGTCTGTCTATATATACCTGTACACTACACCTGTCTGTCTATATATATATATATATATATATACCTGTACACTACACCTGTCTGTCTATATATATATATATACCTGTACACTACACCTGTCTGTCTATATATACCTGTACACTACACCTGTCTGTCTATATATATATATATATACCTGTACACTACACCTGTCTGTCTATATATACCTGTACACTACACCTGTCTGTCTATATATACCTGTACACTACACCTGTCTGTCTATATATATATATATACCTGTACACTACACCTGTCTGTCTATATATACCTGTACACTACACCTGTCTGTCTATATATACCTGTACACTACACCTGTCTGTCTATATATACCTGTACACTACACCTGTCTGTCTGTCTATATATACCTGTACACTACACCTGTCTGTCTGTCTATATATACCTGTACACTACACCTGTCTGTCTGTCTATATATACCTGTACACTACACCTGTCTGTCTATATATATATATATACCTGTACACTACACCTGTCTGTCTATATATACCTGTACACTACACCTGTCTGTCTATATATATATATACCTGTACACTACACCTGTCTGTGTATATATACCTGTACACTACACCTGTCTGTCTGTGTATATATACCTGTACGCTACACCTGTCTGTCTATATATATATATATACCTGTACACTACACCTGTCTGTCTATATATATATATATATATACCTGTACACTACACCTGTCTGTCTATATATACCTGTACACTACACCTGTCTGTCTATATATACCTGTACACTACACCTGTCTGTCTATATATACCTGTACACTACACCTGTCTGTCTATATATACCTGTACGCTACACCTGTCTGTCTATATATACCTGTACACTACACCTGTCTGTCTATATACACCTGTACACTCCACCTGTACACTACACCTGTCTGTGTATATATACCTGTACACTACACCTGTCTGTGTATATATACCTGTACACTACACCTGTCTGTGTATATATACCTGTACACTACACCTGTCTGTCTATATATACCTGTACACTACACCTGTCTGTCTATATATACCTGTACACTACACCTGTCTGTCTATATATACCTGTACACTACACCTGTCTGTCTATATATATATATACCTGTACACTACACCTGTCTGTCTATATATACCTGTACACTACACCTGTCTGTCTATATATACCTGTACGCTACACCTGTCTGTCTATATATACCTGTACACTACACCTGTCTGTCTATATACACCTGTACACTACACCTGTACACTACACCTGTCTGTGTACACTACACCTGTCTGTGTATATATACCTGTACACTACACCTGTCTGTCTATATATACCTGTACACTACACCTGTCTGTCTATATATACCTGTACACTACACCTGTCTGTCTATATATACCTGTACACTACACCTGTCTGTCTATATATACCTGTACGCTACACCTGTCTGTCTATATATACCTGTACACTACACCTGTCTGTCTATATACACCTGTACACTACACCTGTACACTACACCTGTCTGTGTATATATACCTGTACACTACACCTGTCTGTCTATATATACCTGTACACTACACCTGTCTGTCTATATATACCTGTACACTACACCTGTCTGTCTATATATACCTGTACGCTACACCTGTCTGTCTATATATACCTGTACACTACACCTGTCTGTCTATATATACCTGTACGCTACACCTGTCTGTCTATATATACCTGTACACTACACCTGTCTGTCTATATATACCTGTACACTACACCTGTCTGTCTATATATACCTGTACACTACACCTGTCTGTCTATATATACCTGTACACTACACCTGTCTGTCTAGTGTGTTCTGTCCCTCTATCTGTCTCATAGTGTGTTCTCTGTCCCTCTCTGCCAGGTGTACATGTGGGTGGGAACTCAGACCAGCCAGGTAGAAATTAAACTCAGCCTCAAAGCCTGCCAGGTGAGATGTCTGTAACCGTCTCGCTTCACTACTGTAATGATCTGATCGTCCTTTGTCAGCTACAGTGAGGGGGAAAAAAGTATTTGATCCCCTGCTGATTTTGTACGTTTGCCCACTGACAAAGACATGATCAGTCTATAATTTTAATGGTAGGTTTATTTGAACAGTGAGAGACAGAATAACAACAAAGAAATCCAGAAAACGCATGTCAAAAAATGTTATAAATTGATTTGCATTTTAATGAGGGAAATAAGTATTTGACCCCTCTGCAGAACATGACTTAGTACTTGGTGGCAAAACCCTTGTTGGCAATCACAGAGGTCAGACGTTTCTTTGTAGTTGGCCACCAGTTTTGCACACATCTCAGGAGGGATTTTGTCCCACTCCTCTTTGCAGATCTTCTCCAAGTCATTAAGGTTTCGAGGCTGACGTTTGGCAACTCGAACTTTCAGCTCCCTCCACAGATTTTCTATGGGATTAAGGTCTGGAGACTGGCTAGGCCACTCCAGGACCTTAATGTGCCTCTTCTTGAGCCACTCCTTTGTTGCCTTGGCCGTGTGTTTTGGGTCATTGTCATGCTGGAATACCCATCCACGACCCATTTTCAATGCCCTGGCTGAGGGAAGGAGGTTCTCACCCAAGATTTGACGGTACATGGCCCCGTCCATCGTCCCTTTGATGCAGTGAAGTTGTCCTGTCCCCTTAGCAGAAAAACACCCCCAAAGCATAATGTTTCCACCTCCATGTTTGACGGTGGGGATGGTGTTCTTGGGGTCATAGGCAGCATTCTTCCTCCTCCAAACACGGCGAGTTGAGTTGATGCCAAAGAGCTTGATTTTGGTCTCATCTGACCACAACACTTTCTCCCAGTTCTCCTCTGAATCATTCAGATGTTCATTGGCAAACTTCAGACTGTCCTGTATATGTGCTTCCTTGCGGGCGCTGCAGGATTTCAGTCCTTCATGGCATAGTGTGTTACCAATTGTTTTCTTGGTGACTATGGTCCCAGCTGCCTTGAGATCATTGACAAGATCCTCCCGTGTAGTTCTGGGCTGATTCCTCACCTTTCTCATGATCATTGCAACTCCACGAGGTGAGATCTTGCATGGAGCCCCAGGCAGAGGGAGATTGACAGTTCTTTTGTGTTTCTTCCATTTGCGAATAATCGCACCAACTGTTGTCACCTTCTCACCAAGTTGCTTGGTGATGGTCTTGTAGGCCATTCCAGCCTTGTGTAGGTCTACAATCTTGTCCCTGACATCCTTGGAGAGCTCTTTGGTCTTGGCCATGGTGGAGGGTTTGGAATCTGATTGATTGATTGCTTCTGTGGACAGGTGTCTTTTATACAGGTAACAAGCTGAGATTAGGAGCACTCCCTTTAAGAGTGTGCTCCTAATCTCAGTTTGTTACCTGTATAAAAGACACCTGGGAGCCAGAAAGCTTTCTGATTGAGAAGGGGTCAAATACTTATTTCCCTCATTAAAATGGAAATCAATTTATAACATTTTTGACATGCGTTTTTGTGGATTTTGTTGTTGTTATTCTGTCTCTCGCTGTTCAAATAAACCTACCATTAAAATTATAGACTGATCATTTCTTTGTCAGTGGGCAAACGTAAAAAATCAGCAGGGGATCAAATACTTTTTTCCCCCCTCACTGTATGTACCATTTAAAGGCAATGTTCCTGTTCAAAACCACATTCACAGTAAATGCTGCATATGTCAGCTCAATCTGAAATGACCTTTAAATGGAGCATCGGATTGAACCCTGGCCTTCTCTTCATCATATACTTAATCTGTTATGTTGAATTGTTTTACCATCTTTACTGTATATAGATGACATTCTATTGTCTAGATTCTGTCGGTGTATTGTTTTGCCATCTTTACTGTATATAGATGACATTCTATTGTCTAGATTCTGTCTGTGTATTGTTTTACCGTCTTTACTGTATATAGATGACATTCTATTGTCTAGATTCTGTCAGTGTATTGTTTTACCATCTTTACTGTATATAGATGACATTCTATTGTCTAGATTCTGTCGGTGTATTGTTTTACCATCTTTACTGTATATAGATGACATTCTATTGTCTAGATTCTGTCTGTGTATTGTTTTACCGTCTTTACTGTATATAGATGACATTCTATTGTCTAGATTCTGTCAGTGTATTGTTTTAGCATCTTTACTGTATATAGATGACATTCTATTGTCTAGATTCTGTCGGTGTATTGTTTTAGCATCTTTACTGTATATAGATGACATTCTATTGTCTAGATTCTGTCGGTGTATTGTTTTAGCATCTTTACTGTATATAGATGACATTCTATTGTCTAGATTCTGTCGGTGTATTGTTTTACCATCTTTACTGTATATAGATGACATTCTATTGTCTAGATTCTGTCAGTGTATTGTTTTACCATCTTTACTGTATATAGATGAAATTCTATTGTCTAGATTCTGTCAGTGTATTGTTTTACCATCTTTACTGTATATAGATGACATTCTATTGTCTAGATTCTGTCGGTGTATTGTTTTGCCATCTTTACTGTATATAGATGACATTCTATTGTCTAGATTCTGTCGGTGTATTGTTTTACCATCTTTACTGTATATAGATGACATTCTATTGTCTAGATTCTGTCGGTGTATTGTTTTACCATCTTTACTGTATATAGATGACATTCTATTGTCTAGATTCTGTCGGTGTATTGTTTTACCATCTTTACTGTATATAGATGACATTCTATTGTCTAGATTCTGTCTGTGTATTGTTTTAGCATCTTTACTGTATATAGATGACATTCTATTGTCTAGATTCTGTCGGTGTATTGTTTTACCGTCTTTACTGTATATAGATGACATTCTATTGTCTAGATTCTGTCGGTGTATTGTTTTACCATCTTTACTGTATATAGATGACATTCTATTGTCTAGATTCTGTCGGTGTATTGTTTTACCGTCTTTACTGTATATAGATGACATTCTATTGTCTAGATTCTGTCAGTGTATTGTTTTACCATCTTTACTGTATATAGATGACATTCTATTGTCTAGATTCTGTCGGTGTATTGTTTTACCATCTTTACTGTATATAGATGACATTCTATTGTCTAGATTCTGTCTGTGTATTGTTTTACCGTCTTTACTGTATATAGATGACATTCTATTGTCTAGATTCTGTCGGTGTATTGTTTTAGCATCTTTACTGTATATAGATGACATTCTATTGTCTAGATTCTGTCGGTGTATTGTTTTAGCATCTTTACTGTATATAGATGACATTCTATTGTCTAGATTCTGTCGGTGTATTGTTTTAGCATCTTTACTGTATATAGATGACATTCTATTGTCTAGATTCTGTCGGTGTATTGTTTTACCATCTTTACTGTATATAGATGACATTCTATTGTCTAGATTCTGTCAGTGTATTGTTTTACCATCTTTACTGTATATAGATGACATTCTATTGTCTAGATTCTGTCTGTGTATTGTTTTACCATCTTTACTGTATATAGATGACATTCTATTGTCTAGATTCTGTCTGTGTATTGTTTTACCGTCTTTACTGTATATAGATGACATTCTATTGTCTAGATTCTGTCGGTGTATTGTTTTACCGTCTTTACTGTATATAGATGACATTCTATTGTCTAGATTCTGTCGGTGTATTGTTTTACCGTCTTTACTGTATATAGATGACATTCTATTGTCTAGATTCTGTCAGTGTATTGTTTTACCATCTTTACTGTATATAGATGACATTCTATTGTCTAGATTCTGTCGGTGTATTGTTTTACCGTCTTTACTGTATATAGATGACATTCTATTGTCTAGATTCTGTCTGTGTATTGTTTTACCGTCTTTACTGTATATAGATGACATTCTATTGTCTAGATTCTGTCGGTGTATTGTTTTAGCATCTTTACTGTATATAGATGACATTCTATTGTCTAGATTCTGTCGGTGTATTGTTTTAGCATCTTTACTGTATATAGATGACATTCTATTGTCTAGATTCTGTCGGTGTATTGTTTTAGCATCTTTACTGTATATAGATGACATTCTATTGTCTAGATTCTGTCGGTGTATTGTTTTACCATCTTTACTGTATATAGATGACATTCTATTGTCTAGATTCTGTCAGTGTATTGTTTTACCATCTTTACTGTATATAGATGACATTCTATTGTCTAGATTCTGTCTGTGTATTGTTTTACCATCTTTACTGTATATAGATGACATTCTATTGTCTAGATTCTGTCTGTGTATTGTTTTACCATCTTTACTGTATATAGATGACATTCTATTGTCTAGATTCTGTCTGTGTATTGTTTTAGCATCTTTACTGTATATAGATGACATTCTATTGTCTAGATTCTGTCGGTGTATTGTTTTACCATCTTTACTGTATATAGATGACATTCTATTGTCTAGATTCTGTCAGTGTATTGTTTTACCATCTTTACTGTATATAGATGACATTCTATTGTCTAGATTCTGTCTGTGTATTGTTTTACCATCTTTACTGTATATAGATGACATTCTATTGTCTAGATTCTGTCTGTGTATTGTTTTACCATCTTTACTGTATATAGATGACATTCTATTGTCTAGATTCTGTCAGTGTATTGTTTTACCATCTTTACTGTATATAGATGACATTCTATTGTCTAGATTCTGTCTGTGTATTGTTTTACCATCTTTACTGTATATAGATGACATTCTATTGTCTAGATTCTGTCTGTGTATTGTTTTACCATCTTTACTGTATATAGATGACATTCTATTGTCTAGATTCTGTCTGTGTATTGTTTTACCATCTTTACTGTATATAGATGACATTCTATTGTCTAGATTCTGTCGGTGTATTGTTTTAGCATCTTTACTGTATATAGATGACATTCTATTGTCTAGATTCTGTCGGTGTATTGTTTTACCATCTTTACTGTATATAGATGACATTCTATTGTCTAGATTCTGTCGGTGTATTGTTTTACCATCTTTACTGTATATAGATGACATTCTATTGTCTAGATTCTGTCAGCACCACTTCAGCAGGTCAAATTGTTGTTCCGTGTAAATATAATGAAGGTGATTCCTGTCTCTCTCCCTCTAGGTCTACATCCAGCATATGCGTTCTAAGGAGTCCGAGACCCCCAGGAAGCTGCGTCTGGTCAGGAAGGGAAACGAACCACACTGCTTCACACGATGCTTCCACGGCTGGGGCGCCTTCAAGACTCCGCTGGCATAGAGACGCACAGCTTTGTCCTATTAGACCGTGGACACGTTGTCTTCTACTTGAAAGAGACACCTTTTATCAGTACACTTGCTTTACCTGACGGTTAACCCTTCACGTTCCCCCTCTCCTCTCCCCCCCCCAGCGTATCTGTGTGCTGCCGGAGGCAGGAGAGGGGGAACTGTTGCTTTTCAATGAGCTGAATATTACATGATTATTACTGATGAGATTGATTGATTGTTTTATAAGGGTCCTGGTGAGCCTCTCGTCTGTCTGAACACACATCTGGGTATCGATCAGAGAGACAGATCTGTTTATCCGTCTGTTAAGCCCCAGTTATACCTGGTTCTAACACGTATCTGTTGTCCTGATATTGTCCACGTTTGTCGACAGCTGTAGACAATCAAAAGACCAATTTTGTGATCTGATTGTGATTTGGATCTTCCCGACCGCCTCCGGAGGTAGTGGAGGACGCGTCTTGTCCTCAAAGTGTCCAACGAATCAGGACAACGAAAGCCTGTACACGCCACGGTTGTCAACGAAAGCCTGTACACGTCACGGTTGTCAACGAAAGCCTGTACACGTCACGGTTGTCAACGAAAGCCTGTACACGTCACGGTTGTCAACGAAAGCCTGTACACATCACGGTTGTCAACGAAAGCCTGTACACGTCACGGTTGTCAACGAAAGCCTGTACACGCCACGGTTGTCCCGCGCTCTCATAATCTGACCACGCGTCTCGCTTTTAGGTTATCATGTTGAGGTTCGGTTGGCGAAGAATCACTGATTTGGAGGAAACTTAACGGTCGTTATTCCCAGCATGTCGCTTTTCTTTCCCCTTTTAGTATAGTCCTAAACAGTACCAAAGGTTATTATAAAGATCACAATAATATAAAAGACAACGTGTGTAAAGATCAACCCTGCCCAGACCTGTTCGGAGATCCTCTCTGGCTGCGTTCACACAGGCAGCCCGATTCTGATCTTTTTGTTCACTAAATTGGTCTTGGCCAATCAGATCAGCTCTGAAAAAAAGATAGGTGATTGGTCAAAAGACCAATTTAGTGGAAGAAAGATGAGAATTGGGCTGTCCTGTGTGTAAACGCTGGCTTTGCAGCCGACTCTGGAACTTCCTGTTTCCACTGTGCGTTTTGTCACATCCAGAGACTCAGATCGTTTGTCTGGTGACTTTAGTGATGAGACGGACTCTCTGAATATTTCTTTGTCCGGCCGTGGCCAGGGTCGAGGTTACCAGGGTCGAGGTTACCAGGGCGGTAAAACCTATTAAAACGTTGGGAGAACTAAAGTAGTCTGTAATGATGAGGATAAAACTGTGCCGTTTTCTGTCCATCCAGCTTGTGTCATAAAGGGGGAGGTGGCAGGGAATCTGGTCACGATGCAGACGCTGATAAGAGACCGTCAGATCGTCTTGATTGGATGACGACAAACCACGTGCTAATGCAAGGCGTAACCGCGGGTTTAGAGAGAGAGAGATGCTGTCAGTGTTTTCCGTCACCAGAGAGACGGTCTGTCCGATCATGAGAAAATGGTTTTTTATTTGTTGTTGTGGTAATGGTCAGGATCTACGCGGCAAACGTTCTGTCACAGAGAGAGAGAGAGATGTGTTCTATGACGGAGAGAGGAATCCGTGTTCTGTTATTATGTTTCGGTGGCCAGATGTCACAGCCTGTCATGTGACACATAGTCTGCAGTGATTGGTCGGGGCCTGCCATAGATATAGACGTATATATATTTACTTGACTGCACTCCTCTACTCAACGTGCACACGCCTGGCTGTAATGTGCACGCTCCTCACGTCACTATTTATGGGTGGTTTTTATATGCAAATAAAGTTTTGACTTCACTAAACATGCTGCCTGTCTCCTAACTGGTCTCAAGTTGAGTTGACTTTTGGTTTTACCGTGTACGACGTTTCAAGGTCATTAACTTACGGCTCTATTCAACCTGTGTGGTGGGGGAAAAAATCCACCCAACGGACATCCGGCCACCTCGACAACTGTGGGAAGCGTTGGGAGTCAACATGGGCCAGCGTCCATGTGGAATGCTTTCGACACCGTGCCCCGACGAACTGAGGCTGTTCTGAGGGCAAAAGGGGGGTGCAACTCAATATTAGGAAGGTGTTTCCTAATGTTTTGTACACTGTAAATGACACTTCTATAATGTCTGTATAAATACACAACCCTGGTTTATAAATTAACCACAAACCACCCTGGTTAATGCAGCCACTATCCCCCCATTATAATTCTATAAACACTATCCCCCCCATTATAATTCTATAAACACTATTCCCCCCATTATAATTCTATAAACACTATTCCCCCCATTATAATTCTATAAACACTATCCCCCCATTATAATTCTATAAACACTATTCCCCCCATTATAATTCTATAAACACTATCCCCCCATTATAATTCTATAAACACTATTCCCCCATTATAAACACTATTCCCCCATTATAATTCTATAAACACTATTCCCCCATTATAAACACTATTCCCCCATTATAATTCTATAAACACTATTCCCCCATTATAAACACTATTCCCCCATTATAATTCTATAAACACTATCCCCCCATTATAAACACTATTCCCCCATTATAATTCTATAAACACTATTCCCCCATTATAATTCTATAAACACTATTCCCCCATTATAATTCTATAAACACTATTCCCCCATTATAATTCTATAAACACTATTCCCCCCCATTATAAACACTATCCCCCCATTATAATTCTATAAACACTATCCCCCCATTATAATTCTAAAAACACTATTCCCCCATTATAATTCTATAAACACTATTCCCCTCCATTATAAACACTATCCCCCCATTATAATTCTATAAACACTATTCCCCCCATTATAATTCTATAAACACCATCCCCCCATTATAATTCTATAAACACTATTCCCCCATTATAAACACTATTCCCCCATTATAATTCTATAAACACTATCCCCCCATTATAAACACTATTCCCCCATTATAATTCTATAAACACTATTCCCCCATTATAATTCTATAAACACTATCCCCATTATAATTCTATAAACACTATTCCCCCATTATAATTCTATAAACACTATTCCTCCATTATAAACACTATTCCCCATTATAATTCTATAAACACTATTCCCCCATTATAATTCTATAAACACTATTCCCCCATTATAAACACTATCCCCCCATTATAATTCTATAAACACTATTCCCCCCATTATAATTCTATAAACACTATCCCCATTATAATTCTATAAACACTATTCCCCCATTATAAACACTATCCCCATTATAATTCTATAAACACTATTCCCCCATTATAATTCTATAAACACTATCCCCCATTATAATTCTATAAACACTATCCCCATTATAATTCTATAAACACTATTCCCCCATTATAATTCTATAAACACTATTCCCCCCATTATAATTCTATAAACACTATTCCCCCATTATAATTCTATAAACACTATTCCCCCATTATAATTCTATAAACACTATTCCCCCATTATAATTCTATAAACACTATTCCCCCCATTATAATTCTATAAACACTATTCCCCCATTATAATTCTATAAACACTATCCCCCATTATAATTCTATAAACACTATTCCCCCCATTATAATTCTATAAACACTATTCCCCCATTATAATTCTATAAACACTATTCCCCCCATTATAATTCTATAAACACTATTCCCCCATTATAATTCTATAAACACTATTCCCCCCATTATAATTCTATAAACACTATTCCCCCCATTATAATTCTATAAACACTATTCCCCCATTATAATTCTATAAACACTATCCCCCCATTATAAACACTATTCCCCCATTATAATTCTATAAACACTATCCCCATTATAATTATATAAACACTATTCCCCCATTATAAACACTATTCCCCCCATTATAATTCTATAAACACTATCCCCCCATTATAATTCTATAAACACTATCCCCCATTATAATTCTATAAACACTATTCCCCCATTATAATTCTATAAACACTATTCCCCCCCATTATAATTCTATAAACACTATCCCCCCATTATAATTCTATAAACACTATTCCCCCCATTATAATTCTATAAACACTATTCCCCCCATTATAAACACTATTCCCCCCATTATAAACACTATTCCCCCCATTATAATTCTATAAACACTATCCCCCCATTATAATTCTAAAAACACTATTCCCCCATTATAATTCTATAAACACTATTCCCCCCCATTATAAACACTATTCCCCCATTATAATTCTATAAACACTATTCCCCCCCATTATAAACACTATCCCCCCATTATAATTCTATAAACACTATCCCCCCATTATAATTCTAAAAACACTATTCCCCCATTATAATTCTATAAACACTATTCCCCTCCATTATAAACACTATCCCCCCATTATAATTCTATAAACACTATTCCCCCCATTATAATTCTATAAACACTATCCCCCCATTATAATTCTATAAACACTATCCCCCCATTATAATTATATAAACACTATTCCCCCATTATGATTCTATAAACACTATTCCCCCCATTATAAACACTATTCCCCCCATTATAATTCTATAAACACTATTCCCCCATTATAATTCTAAAAACACTATTCCCCCATTATAATTCTATAAACACTATTCCCCCATTATAATTCTATAAACACTATCCCCCCATTATAATTCTATAAACACTATTCCCCCATTATAATTTTATAAACACTATTCCCCCCCATTATAATTCTATAAACACTATTCCCCCATTATAATTCTAAAAACACTATTCCCCCATTATAATTCTATAAACACTATTCCCCTCCATTATAAACACTATTCCCCCCATTATAATTCTATAAACACTATTCCCCCATTATAATTCTAAAAACACTATTCCCCCATTATAATTCTATAAACACTATTCCCCCCCATTATAAACACTATTCCCCCCATTATAATTCTATAAACACTATCCCCCCATTATAATTCTATAAACACTATTCCCCCCATTATAATTCTATAAACACTATTCCCCCATTATAATTCTATAAACACTATTCCCCTCCATTATAATTCTGTAAACACTATTCCCCCCATTATAATTCTATAAACACTATCCCCCCATTATAATTCTATAAACACTATTCCCCCCATTATAATTCTGTAAACACTATTCCCCCCATTATAATTCTGTAAACACTATTCCCCCATTATAAGTCTATAAACACTATTCCCCCCATTATAATTCTATAAACACTATTCCCCCATTATAATTCTATAAACACTATTCCCCCCATTATAATTCTATAAACACTATTCCCCCATTATAATTCTATAAACACCATTCCCCTCCATTATAATGCACTAATCTTCCAACATTGCCATGGGTTGAAGAACTGAATGTGGCAGTTTTCAGAATGAATCAAACCACCGTTTCCATTATTTCAGGCATAAAGGCTGTTTTTTTATTCATAAATGTATTCAGAGCACACAAGGTAGCCACACCTGCAGAGTTACGTGACTAAGTAAGGCACGTCTGAATACTGAGTGAGTAGGAAACGCATACAGTGACTTCGGAAAGTATTCAGATCCCTAGATTTTTTCCCACATTTTGTTACATTACAGCCTTATTCTAAAATGGATTAAATATGTTTTTTTTAAATCAGCAATCTACACACAATACCCCATAAGGACAAAGCGAAAACAGCTTTTTAGAAATTTTAGCAAATGTATTAAAAATAAAAAACAGAAATACCTTATTTACATAAGTATTCAGACCCTTTGCTATGAGGCTTGAAATTGAGCTCAGGTGCATCCTGTTTCCATTGATCATCCTTGAGATGTTTCTACAACTTGATTGGAGTCCACCTGTGGTAAATTAAATTGATTGGACATGATTTGGAAAGGCACACACCTGTCTATATAAGGTCCCACAGTTGACAGTGCATGTCAGAGCAAAAACCAAGCCATGAGGTCGAAGGAATTGTCCGTAGAGCTCCGAGACAGGATTGTGTCGAGGCACAGATCTGCGGAAGGGTACCAAAATATTTCTGCAGCATTGAAGGTCCCCAAGAACACAGTGGCCTCCATCATTCTTAAATGGAAGAAGTTTGGAACCACCAAGACTCTTCCTAGAGCTGGCCGCCCGGCCAAACTGAGCAACCGGGGGAGAAGGGCCTTGGTCAGGGAGGTGACCAAGAACCCGATGGTCACTCTGACAGAGCTCCAGAGATCCTCTGTGGAGATGGGGGAACCTTCCAGAAGGACAACCATCTCTGCAGCACTCCACCAAGCCACTCCTCAGTAAAAGGCACATGACAGCCCGCTTGGAGTTTGCCAAAAGGCACCTAAAGACTCTCAGACCATGAGATACAAGAGTCTCTGGTCTGACGAAACCAAGATTGAACTCTTTGGCCTCAATGCCAAGCATCACGTCTGGAGGAAACCTGGCACCATCCCTACGGTGAAGCATGGTGGTGGCAGCATCATGCTGTGGGGATGTTTTTCAGCTGCAGGGACTGGGAGACTAGTCAGGATCGAGGGAAAGATGAATGGAGCAAAATACAGAGAGATCCTTGATGAAAACCTGCTCCAGAGCGCTCAGGACCTCAGACTGGGGCGAAGGTTCACCTTCCAACAGGACAACGACCCTAAGCACACAGCCAAGACAACGCAGGAGTGGCTTCGGGACAAGTCTCTGAATGTCCTTGAGTGGCCCAGCCAGAGCCCAGACTTAAACCCGATCGAACATCTCTGGAGAGACCTGAAAATAGCTGTGCAGCAACGCTCCCCATCCAACCTGACAGAGCTTGAGAGGATCTGCAGAGAAGAATGGGAGAAACTCCCCAAATACAGATGTGCCAAGCTTGTAGCGTCATACCCAAGAAGACTCAAGGCTGTAATCGCTGCCAAAGGTGCTTCAACAAAGTACTGAGTAAAGGGTCTGAATACTTATGTAAACGTAATATTTCATTTTTATATTTTCAATAAATTAGCAAAAATCTCTAAACCTGTTTTTGCTCTGTCATTATTGGGTATTGTGTGTAGATTGATGAGGGAAAAATCTATTTAATCAATTTTAGAATAAGGCTGTAACGTAACAAAATGTGGAAAAAGTCAAGGGGTCTGAATACTTTCCGAATAAATTCCTAAGACAGAATTGGGCCCTTTGTATTTTTAAACAGCCACTACAATTTTAAACCAGTCAGACACCAGACCAGACAGTCAGACACCAGACCATACCAGACACCAGACAGTCAGACACCAGACCATACCAGACACCAGACAGTCAGACACCAGACCATACCAGACACCAGACAGTCAGACACCAGACCAGACAGTCAGACACCAGACACCAGACAGTCAGACACCAGACCATACCAGACACCAGACAGTCAGACACCAGACCAGACAGTCAGACACCAGACCAGACAGTCAGACACCAGACAGTCAGACACCAGACCAGACAGTCAGACACCAGACACCAGACAGTCAGTCAGACACCAGACCAGACAGTCAGACACCAGACCAGACAGTCAGACACCAGTCAGTCAGACACCAGACAGTCAGACACCAGACCAGACAGTCAGACACCAGACAGTCAGACACCAGACCAGACAGTCAGACACCAGACAGTCAGACACCAGACCAGACAGTCAGACACCAGACAGTCAGACACCAGACCAGACAGTCAGACACCAGACAGTCAGACACCAGACCAGACAGTCAGACACCAGACCAGACAGTCAGACACCAGACAGTCAGACACCAGACCAGACAGTCAGACACCAGACACCAGACAGTCAGTCAGACACCAGACAGTCAGTCAGACACCAGACAGTCAGACACCAGACCAGACAGTCAGACACCAGACCAGACAGTCAGACACCAGTCAGTCAGACACCAGACAGTCAGACACCAGACCAGACAGTCAGACACCAGACAGTCAGACACCAGACCAGACAGTCAGACACCAGACCAGACAGTCAGACACCAGTCAGTCAGACACCAGACAGTCAGACACCAGACCAGTCAGTCAGACACCAGTCAGTCAGACACCAGACAGTCAGACACCAGACCAGACAGTCAGACACCAGACCAGACAGTCAGACACCAGTCAGTCAGACACCAGACAGTCAGTCAGACACCAGACCAGACAGTCAGACACCAGACCAGACAGTCAGACACCAAACAGTCAGACACCAGACAGTCAGACACCAGACCACAGTCAGACACCAGACCAGACAGTCAGACACCAGACAGTCAGTCAGACACCAGACCAGACAGTCAGACACCAGACAGTCAGACACCAGACCAGACAGTCAGACACCAGACAGTCAGACACCAGACCAGACAGTCAGACACCAGACACCAGACAGACAGTCAGACACCAGACCAGACAGTCAGACACCAGACACCAGACCAGACAGTCAGACACCAGACACCAGACCAGACAGTCAGACACCAGACACCAGACAGTCAGTCAGACACCAGACCAGACAGTCAGACACCAGACCAGACAGTCAGACACCAGTCAGTCAGACACCAGACAGTCAGACACCAGACCAGACAGTCAGACACCAGTCAGTCAGACACCAGACAGTCAGACACCAGACCAGACAGTCAGACACCAGACCAGACAGTCAGACACCAGACCATACAGTCAGACACCAGACCAGACAGTCAGACACCAGTCAGTCAGACACCAGACAGTCAGTCAGACACCAGACAGTCAGACCAGACAGTCAGACACCAGACAGTCAGTCAGACACCAGACAGTCAGACCAAACAGTCAGACACCAGACCAGACAGTCAGACACCAGACCAGACAGTCAGACACCAGTCAGTCAGACACCAGACAGTCAGTCAGACACCAGACCAGACAGTCAGACACCAGACAGTCAGACACCAGACCAGACAGTCAGACACCAGACAGTCAGACACCAGACCAGACAGTCAGACACCAGTCAGTCAGACACCAGACAGTCAGTCAGACACCAGACCAGACAGTCAGACACCAGACCAGACAGTCAGACACCAAACAGTCAGACACCAGACAGTCAGACACCAGACCAGACAGTCAGACACCAGACCAGACAGTCAGACACCAGACAGACAGTCAGACACCAGACCAGACAGTCAGACCAGACAGTCAGACACCAGACCAGACAGTCAGACACCAGACCAGACAGTCAGACCAGACAGTCAGACACCAGACCAGACAGTCAGACACCAGACAGTCAGTCAGACACCAAACAGTCAGACACCAGACAGTCAGACACCAGACCAGACAGTCAGACACCAGACCAGACAGTCAGACACCAGACCAGACAGTCAGACACCAGACCAGACAGTCAGACACCAGACAGTCAGACACCAGACATTCAGACACCAGACAGTCAGACACCAGACAGTCAGACACCAGACCAGACAGTCAGACACCAGACCAGACAGTCAGACACCAGACAGTCAGACACCAGACCAGACAGTCAGACACCAGACAGTCAGTCAGACACCAGACCAGACAGTCAGACACCAGACACCAGACAGTCAGTCAGACACCAGACCAGACAGTCAGACACCAGACCAGACAGTCAGACACCAGACAGTCAGACACCAGACCAGACAGTCAGACACCAGACCAGACAGTCAGACACCAGACCAGACAGTCAGACACCAGACCATACAGTCAGACACCAGACCAGACAGTCAGACACCAGTCAGTCAGACACCAGACAGTCAGTCAGACACCAGACAGTCAGACCAGACAGTCAGACACCAGACCAGACAGTCAGACACCAGACCAGACAGTCAGACACCAGTCAGTCAGACACCAGACAGTCAGTCAGACACCAGACCAGACAGTCAGACACCAGACAGTCAGACACCAGACCAGACAGTCAGACACCAGACAGTCAGACACCAGACCAGACAGTCAGACACCAGACAGTCAGACACCAGACCAGACAGTCAGACACCAGACAGTCAGACACCAGACAGACAGTCAGACACCAGACCAGACAGTCAGACACCAGACCAGACAGTCAGACACCAGACAGTCAGACACCAGACAGACAGTCAGACACCAGACCAGACAGTCAGACACCAGACAGTCAGACACCAGACAGTCAGACACCAGACAGTCAGACACCAGACCAGACCAGACCGACACCAGACAGTCAGACACCAGACAGACAGTCAGACACCAGACAGTCAGACACCAGACCAGACAGTCAGACACCAGACCAGACAGTCAGACACCAGACAGTCAGACACCAGACAGTCAGACACCAGACAGTCAGACACCAGACCAGACAGTCAGACACCAGACCAGACAGTCAGACACCAGACACCAGACAGACAGTCAGACACCAGACCAGACAGTCAGACACCAGACCAGACAGTCAGACACCAGACAGTCAGACACCAGACCAGACAGTCAGACACCAGACAGTCAGACACCAGACCATACAGTCAGACACCAGACAGTCAGACACCAGACCAGACAGACACCAGACCAGACAGTCAGACACCAGACAGTCAGACACCAGACACCAGACAGACAGTCAGACACCAGACAGTCAGACACCAGACCAGACAGACACCAGACCAGACAGTCAGACACCAGACAGTCAGACACCAGACACCAGACAGACAGTCAGACACCAGACCAGACAGTCAGACACCAGACCAGACAGTCAGACACCAGACCAGACAGTCAGACACCAGACAGTCAGACACCAGACAGTCAGACACCAGACCAGACAGTCAGACACCAGACAGTCAGACACCAGACCAGACAGTCAGACACCAGACCAGACAGTCAGACACCAGACAGACCGTCAGACACCAGACAGTCAGACACCAGACCGTCAGACACCAGACCAGACAGTCAGACACCAGACAGACCGTCAGACACCAGACCAGACAGTCAGACACCAGACAGTCAGACACCAGACAGTCAGACACCAGACCGTCAGACACCAGACCAGACAGTCAGACACCAGACAGACCGTCAGACACCAGACCAGACAGTCAGACACCAGACAGTCAGACACCAGACACCAGACAGACCATCAGACACCAGACAGACCGTCAGACACCAGACAGACCGTCAGACACCAGACCAGAGAGCTGTTTAGGAGTAAATACTTTATTAACATTCTCCTTCAGTACCACTAGATGATCAGAACTCTACAGGAAATAAAGACTCTGTTCCTGGTTCCCATGGCTACGAGTGGTCAGTTATTGAGACGGACGAAGACAGGCCCTCCTCTCTGCTCTGTTCCAGTCCTCTAATGAGGTCCCTTTAACACGGAAGTCCCCCGACCCAACCACAGAATACTGCTTAGCGATAACTATGGTGACAGGTTCTACGTTCTCTGATCGTTGGTAGAACCTGTCTCGTCTCCTCGGGGGGGGGGTCCCAACCTAAATATATTTTACACTGTAAAAGTTAAAAAAAGGGTTAAAACAAATCTTGACTGGTGATACGTCCTCCTCTGTTACCCAGAACACACTGCTTCACCCAGACGGCGTGCCAACAGTGTAAAGCAGCTCTCGTCGTCGTCTCCTTCTGCACTGATCTGAAAGACCTGGTCACCTGAAAGCTAATTCCCTCATCATATATTCTTCATACTGTTTTCACTTGTCCTGTGTTTTTCTGTGCAGATGAAGGAGAGGTGAGGAGGCGAGAGGAAGCATCTTCAGACTATTGAGATTCAGCCAGCCTGACCCCCCCCCCCTCCCATTATTAAAACAGTTCAGTTAGCGCTCTTGACAGATAGCATTTAACTAACCGTTAGCTCTCTAGACTGTTAGCTAACCGTTAGCTCTCTAGACTGTTAGCTAACCGTTAGCTCTCTAGACTGTTAGCTAACCGTTAGCTCTCTAGACTGATAGCTAACCGTTAGCTCTCTAGACTGTTAGCTAACCGTTAGCTCTCTAGACTGATAGCTAACCGTTAGCTCTCTAGACTGATAGCTAACCGTTAGCTCTCTAGACTGTTAGCTAACCGTTAGCTTAGCGCTCCAGACTACCCTACAATATAAAATAGCTTTTATCAGAGGTATAAAAAAAAACCATACTGTATCTATAGCAACAACATCAATAGAAAAACCTTCATGGTTAGTTCCTTCATGTTAAAAACATGTAATACTGTAATACTGTGGAAAGGTAATACGGTGTACTACGGCTCCGGTACTCTGGGAATACTGTATACTTCACTGTGTTAGGCATCTCTCTACTCAACATTAAGTTATACCTTCATCTCTCTCCCTCTATGTTCACAGTTGATGAGGGGATGAGAGATGGAGGGGGGGAGGGAGGGATGGGAGCGAGGGAGGAGGAGGGATGGGGGGAGGGATGGAGGAAGGAGGAGGAATGGAGGAGGGAGGAGGGATGGAGGAGGGAGGGAGGGATGGAGGAGAAGGGAGGAATGGAGGAGGGAGGGATGGAGGAGGAATGGATGAAGGGAGGGAGGAGGAGGGATGGGGGGAGGGATGGAGGAGGGAGGGATGGAGGGATGGAGGAGGGAGGGAGGAGGGATGGAGGAGGGAGGGATGGAGGAGGGATGGAGGGAGGAGGGATGGAGGGAGGGAGACAGGAGGGATGGAGGGAGGAGGGATGTAGGGAGGGAGGGAGGGAGGGAGACAGGAGCGATGGAGGGAGGAGGGATGTAGGGAGGGAGGGAGGGAGGAAGGGATGTAGGGAGGAAGGGATGTAGGGAGGGAGGGAGGGAGGGAGGAGGAGGGATGTAGGGAGGGAGGGAGGGAGGAGGAGGGATGTAGGGAGGGAGGGAGGGTGGAGGAGGGAGGGATGGAGGAGGGAGGGATTGAGGGAGGAGGGAGGGAGGGAGGGTGGAGGAGGGAGGGATGGAGGAGGGAGGGATGGAGGAGGGATGGAGGGAGGAGGGATGGAGGGAGGAGGGAGGGAGGGATGGAGGAGGGATGGAGGGAGGGAGGAGGAGGGATGGAGGAGGGATGGAGGGAGGGAGGAGGGAGGGAGGGAGGGAGGGAGGGATGGAGGAGGGAGGGATGGATGGAGGGAGGAGGGATGGAGGAGGGAGGGAGGAGGGATGGAGGAGGGAGGGAGGGATGGAGGAGGGAGGGAGGAGGGAGGGAGGGAGGAGGGAGGAGGAGGGATGGAGGGATGGAGGAGGGAGGGAGGAGGGATGGAGGGAGGAGGGATGGAGGAGGGAGGGATGGAGGGAGGGATGGAGGAGGGATGGAGGGAGGAGGGATGGGGGGAGGGATGGAGGGATGGAGGAGGGAGGAGGGAGGGATGGAGGAGGGAGGGAGGAGGGAGGGATGGAGGGAGGGAGGGAGGGAGGAGGGAGGGAAGGGGGGGAGGGAGGGAGGGAGGGAGGGAGGGATGGAGGAGGGATGGGGGAGGGATGGAGGGATGGAGGAGGGAGGAGGGAGGGATGGAGGAGGGAGGGAGGAGGGAGGGATGGAGGGAGGGAGGGAGGGAGGAGGGAGGGAAGGGGGGAGGGAGGGAGGGAGGGAGGGAGGGATGGAGGAGGGATGGAGGGAGGGATGTAGGGAGGGATGTAGGGAGGGAGGGAGGGAGGAAGGGGACAATACAGAACACTGAACCACATTCCAGGTCCATCCAAACGTGCTGACCGGGTGTAGTGTGTGTTAGTGGTTAGATAACAGTCCATCATGATGTCCTTGAGTCGTTTCCTCACATGGTCAGTCCAAAAAGCCCAGTACTGGCAGGCCGTGATGGGGGGAGGAGAGGAGAGGTGGAGGGGAGGAGTAATGGTGGTAGGTAGCGGTCACATGATGTCTGTCTGTAGTCCAGAAAAGTCCAGATCCTCCCACAACACAGCAGACCTGGTGGACAGACAGACAGACAGACAGACACCTATATTACATCTATAGTAGGTCTAGAACAGATCATCAGATCACTAGAGTTGATCAGAGGAAAGGATTCCCTCATCAACATACTGGGATGGAAATGGAGTGGTCATATGATGTGTCCACCAGGGGGAAGCAGACTAGATATTTACAGGATTTACTACGACCAACCCCAGAGAGAAGAGAGAGGGAGGGAGAGAGGAAGAGAGAGGGTGGGGGGAGGGAGAGGGAAAGAGAGAGGGTGGGGGGAGGGAGAGAGAGAGGGGGTGGGTGGGGGGAGAGGGAAAGAGAGAGGGTGGGTGGGGGGGGAGAGAGAGAGAGAGGGTGGGGGGAGGGAGAGAGAGAGGGGGTGGGTGGGGGGAGAGGGAAAGAGAGAGAGGGAGGGAGAGAGAGAGAGGGTGGGTGGGGGGAGGGGGGAGAGAGGGAGGGGGGAGAGGGGGAGGGGGGAGAGAGGGAGGGGGGACAGGGGGAGGGGGGAGAGGGAAAGAGAGAGAGGGAGGGAGAGAGAGAGAGGGTGGGTGGGGGGAGGGGGGAGAGAGGGAGGGGGGAGAGGGGGAGGGGGGAGAGAGGGAGGGGGGAGAGGGGGAGGGGGGAGAGAGGGAGGGGGGAGGGAGAGAGAGGGTGGGGGGAGGGGGAGGGGGAGGGAGAGAGAGAGGGTGGGGGGAGAGAGAGAGGGTGGGGGGAGGGGGAGAGGGAAAGAGAGAGGGTGGGTGGGGGGGGAGAGAGAGAGAGAGGGTGGGGGGAGGGAGAGAGAGAGGGGGTGGGTGGGGGGAGAGGGAAAGAGAGAGAGGGAGGGAGAGAGAGAGGGAGGGGGGAGAGAGGGAGGGGGGAGAGGGAGGGGGGAGAGAGGGAGGGGGGAGAGAGAGGGAGGGGAGAGGGAGGGGGGAGGGAGAGAGAGGGTGGAGGGAGGGGAGAGGGTGGGGGGAGGGAGAGAGAGAGAGGAGATGTTATTGAGCAGGGGGTGGAGTATTATTGGAATGTAGACTGAACTCTGAAGTTTACACCCCTGACCTCACTCCATTAGAAACTGTGTTGTGGTGTGTGTGTAGTGGTGTGTGTGTGTGTGTGTAGTGGTGTGTGTGTGTGTGTGTGTGTGTGTGTGTGTGTGTGTGTAGTGGTGTGTGTGTGTGTGTGGTGGTGTGTGTGTGTGTGTGTGTGTGTGTGTGTGTGTGTGTAGTGGTGTGTGTGTGTGTGTGTGTGTGTGTGTGTGTGTGTGTGTGTGTGTGTGTGTGTAGTGGTGTGTATAGTGTGTACTAGTTACCTGTTCAGTTGATGAGGATTCCTAGAGAGCATCCGTCCTCCTCTGAGACGTTCCTCAAGTTATTCTCTACCTCGTCCACGGTACTGCTCTCTCACACACACACACACACACACACACACACACACACACACACACACACACACACACACGTAAATCATATGTCAATGTGTCCCTGCCCATTTTCCCAAAAAACCTATTGGTCCATACTTGGCGAATATTAGAAGAAGTTGACGTTTTAGTTTACCCATCAGGCAATTAAAATCGTTGACGTAGTCGCATGTGATCAAAGGCTACATGTTAGCTGTTCCCATTACATAACCTGCCACATTTAGCCCTATGCTAACTTCACCAGGTGGCCGTGTTTACTTCCTGTAACAACTTCCGCATCAACCTATCAAAGGCCCTAATCTTGTTCTCTACCAACCAATGGCATCTCTTTAAAAAGGTCAACTGGGCCACCAGAGGGATATTTGAAAACCTCCATATTTCATGTTAACTTGTTCTCCTTCACTTGGTCTGTCTCTAGTGTGGTGCCGATATAACAGGATCATATAACAGGATCATATAACAGGATCATATATACTGTCTCTAGTGTGGTGCCGATATAACAGGATCATATAACAGGATCATATATACTGTCTCTAGTGTGGTGCCGATTTAACAGGATCATATAACAGGATCATATTTACTCTCTAGTGTGGTGCCGATTTAACAGGATCATATAACAGGATCATATTTACTGTCTCTAGTGTGGTGCCGATATAACAGGATCATATAACAGGATCATATATACTGTCTCTAGTGTGGTGCCGATTTAACAGGATCATATAACAGGATCATATTTACTGTCTCTAGTGTGGTGCCGATATAACAGGATCATATAACAGGATCATATATACTGTCTCTAGTGTGGTGCCGATTTAACAGGATCATATATACTGTCTCTAGTGTGGTGCCGATATAACAGGATCATATAACAGGATCATATTTACTGTCTCTAGTGTGGTGCCGATATAACAGGATCATATAACAGGATCATATATACTGTCTCTAGTGTGGTGCCGATTTAACAGGATCATATAACAGGATCATATAACAGGATCATATCATATATCAGGATCATATCATATAACAGGATCATATAACAGGATCATATAACAGGATCATATAACAGGATCATATAACAGGATCATATAACAGGATCATATAACAGGATCATATAACAGGATCATATAAACTGTCTCTAGTGTGGTGCCGATATAACAGGATCATATAATATAACAGGATCATATAAACTGTCTCTAGTGTGGTGCCGATATAACAGGATCATATAACAGGATCATATAACAGGATCATATTTACTGTCTCTAGTGTGGTGCCGATATAACAGGATCATATAACAGGATCATATTTACTGTCTCTAGTGTGGTGCCGATTTAACAGGATCATATAACAGGATCATATAACAGGATCATATATACTGTCTCTAGTGTAGTGCCGATATATCAGGATCATATAACAGGATCATATTTACTGTCTCTAGTGTGGTGCCGATTTAACAGGATCATATAACAGGATCATATTTACTGTCTCTAGTGTGGTGCCGATTTAACAGGATCATATAACAGGATCATATATACTGTCTCTAGTGTGGTGCCGATTTAACAGGATCATATAACAGGATCATATTTACTGTCTCTAGTGTGGTGCCGATTTAACAGGATCATATATACTGTCTCTAGTGTGGTGCCGATATAACAGGATCATCCACGTCCTTGACTAAAGGATACTTACTGACGTTACGTTCCACAACATTCAAAAGGCTTGTTTTCCACATAAATGACATGTTTGTTTAATCCGTATCACATCAATTTGGCTGCACTTCTCTTCTCAAACCACTAACACAATAAATGTCATTCTACATTTGAAAGGGAAAAACGTTCACCAGGAGCCAGACTCCCTGCACTGGGAGATAGTCTTCCTGTTGACTCCCTACACTGGGAGATAGTCTTCCTGTTGACTCCCTGCACTGGGAGATAGTCTTCCTGTTGACTCCCTACACTGGGAGATATTCTTCCTGTTGACTCCCTACACAGGGAGATAGTCTTCCTGTTGACTCCCCGCACTGTGAGATAGTCTTCTTGTTGACTCCCTACACTGGGAGATAGTCTTCCTGTTGACTCCCCGCACTGGGAGATAGTCTTCCTGTTGACTCCCCGCACTGGGAGATAGTCTTCCTGTTGACTCCCCGCACTGGGAGATAGTCTTCCTGTTGACTCCCCGCACTGGGAGATAGTCTTCCTGTTGAGTCCCTAAACTGGGAGATAGTCTTCGTGTTGACTTCCTACACTGGGAGATATTCTTCCTGTTGACTCCCTACACTGGGAGATATTCTTCCTGTTGACTCCCTACACTGGGAGATATTCTTCCTGTTGACTCCCTACACTGGGAGATATTCTTCCTGTTGACTCCCTACACTGGGAGATAGTCTTCCTGTTGACTCCCTACACTGGGAGATAGTCTTCCTGTTGACTCCCTACACTGGGAGATATTCTTCCTGTTGACTCCCTACACTGGGAGATATTCTTCCTGTTGACTCCCTACACTGGGATATATTCTTCCTGTTGACTCCCTACACTGGGAGATATTCTTCCTGTTGACTCCCTACACTGGGAGATAGTCTTCCTGTTGACTCCCTACACTGGGAGATAGTCTTCCTGTTGACTCCCTACACTGGGAGATAGTCTTCCTGTTGACTCCCTACACTGGGAGATATTCTTCCTGTTGACTCCCTACACTGGGAGATAGTCTTCCTGTTGACTCCCTACACTGGGAGATAGTCTTCCTGTTGACTCCCTACACTGGGAGATAGTCTTCCTGTTGACTCCCTGCACTGGGAGATAGTCTTCCTGTTGACTCCCTGTAATATGTGGTTGTCCCACCTAGCTATCTTAATGTGAATATACTAACTACTGTAATATGTGGTTGTCCCACCTAGCTGTCTTAATGTGAATATACTAACTACTGTAATATGTGGTTGTACCACCTAGCTATCTTAATGTGAATATACTAACTACTGTAATATGTGGTTGTCCCACCTAGCTGTCTTAATATGAATATACTAACTACTGTAATATGTGGTTGTACCACCTAGCTATCTTAATATGAATATACTAACTACTGTAATATGTGGTTGTACCACCTAGCTGTCTTAATATGAATATACTAACTACTGTAATATGTGGTTGTCCCACCTAGCTATCTTAATGTGAATATACTAACTACTGTAATATGTGGTTGTCCCACCTAGCTATCTTAATATGAATATACTAACTACTGTAATATGTGGTTGTCCCACCTAGCCATCTTAATATTAATGCACTAACTGTAAGTCGTTCTGGATAAGAACGTCTGCTAAAATGACCGAAATGTAAATGTAAATATCTTACGTGAGGAAGTCCCTGACGTCCTCTACAGTGAGGTCTCCGGTGGTGTCCAGGCTGAGGTCCGCCATGCTGAGGGGGGAGTCCAGGGGGGAGATGGGAGGCGGGGAGGAGAGGCCACACTGGGGGTCCTCGGTTAACCCTGAGGGTTAAGGGTTAAAGGTCAGACTGAGGCAAAGTGAAAGGGGATTGGTTGACAGCCAGCTAGTAACCGTTAGCAGAAAGGTCCAAATGAGAAGCGTTCTACGTACCTTCAGCCGCCTGGTTTCGGTGAGTTCCATTGGCCCGGAGAGGCGTGGTTGTGTCGTCACTATGGAGACAGAGAACAGCATCAGAGCAGTAGTTCGCTGTGTTGTTGATACTGGGTAACGACCCCCAGTGCACCATGGGAGAGTTTAGCCAGAGAAAGGCCTAATCACCTAATCATTAGCTGTTTCCATTAACTTGCCCAGTGATTATTTGTCATTTGACATTTAGAAAGTTTTGCATTGAAAACTCAATTGCCTGCGATGGTGCGTTTCCATTTAACAATCTTGTGTTTATAAGAACAGCTGGGTGTAATGAAGCCTGTATGCCCTCCCACCTACAGTTGAAGTCGGAAGTTTACATATACTTTAGCCAAATACATTTAAACTCAGTTTTTCACAATTCCTGACATTTAATCCTAGTAAAAATTCCCTGTCTTAGGTCAGTTAGGATCACCACTTTATTTTAGGAATGTGAAATGTCAGAATAATAGTAGAGAGAATGATTTATTTATTTAATCACATTCCCAGTGGGTCAGAAGTTTACATACACTCAATTAGTATTTGGTAGCATTGCCTTTAAATTGTTTAACTTGGGTCAACATTTTCGGGTAGCTTTCCACAAGCTTCCCACAATAAGTTGGGTGAATTTTGGCCCATTCCTCCTGACAGAGCTTGTGTAACTGAGTCAGGTTTGTAGGCCTCCTTGCTCGCACACGCTTTTTCAGTTCTTCCCACATATTTTCTATAGGATTGAGGTCAGGGCTTTGTGATGGCCACCCCAATACCTTGACTTTGTTGTCCTTAAGCCATTTTTCCACAACTTTGGAAGTATGCTTGGGGTCATTGTCCATTTGGAAGACCCATTTGTGACCAAGCTTTAACTTCCTGACTGATCTCTTGACATGTTGCTTCAATATATCCACATAATAATTTTCCTTCCTCATGATGCCGTCTATTTTGTGAAGTGCACCAGTCCCTCCTGCAACAAAGCACCCCCACAGCATGATGCTGCCACCCCTGTGCTTCACGGTTGGGATGGTGTTCTTCGGCTTTGCAAGCCAACCCCCTTTTTCTTCCAAACATAACGATGGTCATTATGGCCAAACAGTTCTATTTTTGTTTCATCAGACCAGAGGACATTTCTCCAAAATGTACGACTTGTGGGTGATCACCACTAGTCTTGAGCCCAACACTGTAGAGGTAAAAACACTGGCTGCAGTCCTGACGGATCATAAAGTCATATGGCCGACTGTGAGAATGTGCAGTAATGATGATACGAAATACTCTGGTGGTTTTTGGAAATTGAATAATTCATTGCTATTGCATGATGATTTTAAAAAAATGTGATTAAGAATCTAATTTCTGTTTAAATTTAAAATCCGCTCAGCCTGTATTACTTACGGGAAACGGCTTAAAGAAGGAGATGTGATGTAGCTGAGGTCTCTAAGAACATTGCTGATATCACAGAGATCGAGCATCTTGATCATAATGAGATTGATTTACAGAATCAACTAAATACATTTTATGAGGAAAAGGCTCGAGGAGCCTTCATAAGATCCAGAAAACAATGGCTTGAAAAAGGCTAAAAGAACAGTAGATATTTTTTTAATTTGGAAAAGAGGAGAGGGGAACTCGACACACTTCAGAAATGTAAGATGAATGGGGTAACCTCTGAGGATAGAGAGTTGGTATCAGACTTTACCACTAAAGTTTTATGATAATCTTTACTCCTTAGATAACAGTTTGAGTGACTCTAAGGATCTCCTTGATTCTACAGAGAATGTTAACTCGGTTAGTGAAGAATTCTAAAATCGGTCTTGTTGTCAAGATTTATCCATTATGGACATCCAATATGGGGTTTCTCAATTAAAAAAATTACAAATCTCCAGGAAATAGCACAAGGAGGCTATAAAGAAAGGATAACTACCTGCCTCTCTGAAACAAGTGGTTATTAGTCTTATACCTAAACCACACAAGGATCTAGGAACGCCGACTGCGAGCCAGGCCTAATCGCCCAACATCAGTTCCCAACCTCACTAATGCTCTCGTGGCTGAATGGAAGCAAGTCCCAGCAGCAATGTTCCAACATCTAGTGGAAAGCCTTCCCAGAAGAGTGGAGGCTGTTATAGCAGCAAAGGGGGGACCAACTCCATATTAATGTCCATGATTTAGGAATGAGATGTTGGACCAGCAGGTGTCCACATACTGTTGGTCATGTAGTGTAGATTAGGTCCGCTAGGTCGAAACTAAATGATGTTGAACGTCTGCTCCCGTCCACAAAGACTCGTACATCTCTGTGCAGGACAAGTTTCCGCTCAGCCCAGTCAAAACTGTTCGCTGCTCTGGCACCCCAATGGTGGAACAAGCTCCCTCACGACGCCAGGACAGCGGAGTCACTCACCACCTTCCGGAGACACTTGAAACCCAACCTCTTTAAGGAATACCTGGGATAGGATAAAGTAATCCTTCTACCCCCCCTTACCCCACCCCCCCAAAAAAATAAAAAATAGATAAAGTGTAAAGGGAAGGGGTAGAAGGATTACTTTATCCTATCCCAGGTATTCCTTAAAGAGGTGGGGTTTCAAGTGGTTGTCCTACTGGCTATAAGGTGAATGCACCAATTTGTAAGTGGCTCTGGATAAGAGCGTCCGCTAAATGACGTAACTGTAAAATGTAAAGCGTGAGGACGGGAGCAAGACGTCCAATCAAAGGGTCTCTCTTTGTAAAGGATGCGTCGGTGTGTAGTGACCTGCTGAGCGGCTCCGGCGGTCGCTCCACCTCTACAGCACACAGAGGCCCAGTGGTGACCTTGGCTGACAGAGAGAACCGCTGGTACTGACCTGCTGAGCGGCTCCGGCGGTCGCTCCACCTCTACAGCACACAGAGGCCCAGTGATGACCTTGGCTGACAGAGAGAACCGCTGGTACTGACCTGCTGAGCGGCTCCGGCGGTCGCTGCACCTCTACAGCACACAGAGGCCCAGTGATGACCTTGGCTGACAGAGAGAACCGCTGGTACTGACCTGCTGAGCGGCTCCGGCGGTCGCTCCACCTCTACAGCACACAGAGGCCCAGTGGTGACCTTGGCTGACAGAGAGAACCGCTGGTACTGACCTGCTGAGCGGCTCCGGCGGTCGCTGCACCTCTACAGCACACAGAGGCCCAGTGATGACCTTGGCTGACAGAGAGAACCGCTGGTACTGACCTGCTGAGCGGCTCCGGCGGTCGCTGCACCTCTACAGCACACAGAGGCCCAGTGATGACCTTGGCTGACAGAGAGAACCGCTGGTACTGACCTGCTGAGCGGCTCCGGCGGTCGCTCCACCTCTACAGCACACAGAGGCCCAGTGATGACCTTGGCTGACAGAGAGAACCGCTGGTACTGACCTGCTGAGCGGCTCCGGCGGTCGCTGCACCTCTACAGCACACAGAGGCCCAGTGATGACCTTGGCTGACAGAGAGAACCGCTGGTACTGACCTGCTGAGCGGCTCCGGCGGTCGCTCCACCTCTACAGCACACAGAGGCCCAGTGATGACCTTGGCTGACAGAGAGAACCGCTGGTACTGACCTGCTGAGCGGCTCCGGCGGTCGCTGCACCTCTACAGCACACAGAGGCCCAGTGATGACCTTGGCTGACAGAGAGAACCGCTGGTACTGACCTGCTGAGCGGCTCCGGCGGTCGCTCCACCTCTACAGCACACAGAGGCCCAGTGATGACCTTGGCTGACAGAGAGAACCGCTGGTACTGACCTGCTGAGCGGCTCCGGCGGTCGCTCCACCTCTACAGCACACAGAGGCCCAGTGATGACCTTGGCTGACAGAGAGAACCGCTGGTACTCTGACGGAGAGATCAGGTAGAGTCCTACACACACACAGGCAGACACACAAGGAAACACGCATGGGAAAAATATGGTTGAAGGTGTGTGTTCGTGCGCGTGTGTGTGTGTGTGTTCGTGCATGTTCGTGCATGTGTGTGTATGTTCGTGCATGTGTGTGTGTGTGTGTGTGTTCGTGCATGTGTGTGTGTGTGTTCGTGCATGTGTGTGTGTGTTCGTGCATGTGTGTTCGTGCATGTGTGTATGTGTATGTGTATGTGTGTGTGTGTGTGTGTATGTTCATGTGTGTGTGTGTGTGTGTGTGTGTGTGTGTGTGCATGTGTGTATGTTCGTGCATGTGTGTGTGTGTGCGCGCGCATGTTCTCACCCTGTCCGTTCTTTGTGAAGACACAGGAAGCGATGCCACTGATATCCTCTTTACGGATGCAGTCATAACGCACCTACAGACAGAGAGAGAGATTAACACACACACTGCAACACACACTCACACACTGCAACACACACACCGCAACACACACACTGCACCACCCCCCCTCTGCACCCCCCCCCCCCCCCCTCTGCCCCCCCCCCCCCCCCCTACCTGTGGCCGTAGGGCAGGGATGTTAAACAGGTGCAGGTCTCCCAGGTTAGTCAGACAGACCAGACTGTTCTCACTGTAGTCCTCCTGGGCTGTGGAACACAGCGTCACCACGGCAACCCTCCGCACACGGCAACCCTCGTGGGCCGTCAGCTTGAACTTGGTCTTCGCACTGACCTTGGGGAGACTGAACACCTGTTAACACAATATACCTGTTAACACTGACCTTGGGGAGACTGAACACCTGTTAACACAATATACCTGTTAACACTGACCTTGGGGAGACTGAACACCTGTTAACACAATATACCTGTTAACACTGACCTTGGGGAGACTGAACACCTGTTAACACAATATACCTGTTAACACTGACCTTGGGGAGACTGAACACCTGTTAACACAATATACCTGTTAACACTGACCTTGGGGAGACTGAACACCTGTTAACACAATATACCTGTTAACACTGACCTTGGGGAGACTGAACACCTGTTAACACAATATACCTGTTAACACTGACCTTGGGGAGACTGAACACCTGTTAACACAATATACCTGTTAACACTGACCTTAGGAAGACTGAACACCTGTTAACACAATATACCTGTTAACACTGACCTTGGGGAGACTGAACACCTGTTAACACAATATACCTGTTAACACTGACCTTAGGAAGACTGAACACCTGTTAACACAATATACCTGTTAACACTGACCTTAGAAAGACTGAACACCTGTTAACACTGACCTTAGGGAGACTGAACACCTGTTAACAAAATATACCTGTTAACACTGACCTTGGGGAGACTGAACACCTGTTAACACAATATACCTGTTAACACTGACCTTGGGGAGACTGAACACCTGTTAACACAATATACCTGTTAACACTGACCTTAGAAAGACTGAACACCTGTTAACACTGACCTTAGGGAGACTGAACACCTGTTAACACAATATACCTGTTAACACTGACCTTAGAAAGACTGAACACCTGTTAACACTGACCTTAGGGAGACTGAACACCTGTTAACAAAATATACCTGTTAACACTGACCTTAGGAAGACTGAACACCTGTTAACACAATATACCTGTTAACACTGACCTTAGGAAGACTGAACACCTGTTAACACAATATACCTGTTAACACTGACCTTAGGAAGACTGAACACCTGTTAACACAATATACCTGTTAACACTGACCTTAGGGAGACTGAACACCTGTTAACACAATATACCTGTTAACACTGACCTTGGGGAGACTGAACACCTGTTAACACAATATACCTGTTAACACTGACCTTGGGAAGACTGAACACCTGTTAACACAATATACCTGTTAACACTGACCTTAGGGAGACTGAACACCTGTTAACACAATATACCTGTTAACACTGACCTTAGGGAGACTGAACACCTGTTAACACAATATACCTGTTAACACTGACCTTAGAAAGACTGAACACCTGTTAACACTGACCTTGGGGAGACTGAACACCTGTTAACACAATATACCTGTTAACACTGACCTTAGAAAGACTGAACACCTGTTAACACAATATACCTGTTAACACTGACCTTAGAAAGACTGAACACCTGTTAACACTGACCTTGGGGAGACTGAACACCTGTTAACACAATATACCTGTTAACACTGACCTTAGAAAGACTGAACACCTGTTAACACAATATACCTGTTAACACTGACCTTGGGGAGACTGAACACCTGTTAACACAATATACCTGTTAACACTGACCTTAGGAAGACTGAACACCTGTTAACACAATATACCTGTTAACACTGACCTTGGGGAGACTGAACACCTGTTAACACAATATACCTGTTAACACTGACCTTAGGAAGACTGAACACCTGTTAACACAATATACCTGTTAACACTGACCTTAGAAAGACTGAACACCTGTTAACACAATATACCTGTTAACACTGACCTTAGGGAGACTGAACACCTGTTAACACTGACCTTGGGGAGACTGAACACCTGTTAACACAATATACCTGTTAACACTGACCCTGGGGAGACTGAACACCTGTTAACACTGACCTTGGGGAGACTGAACACCTGTTAACACAATATACCTGTTAACACTGACCTTGGGGAGACTGAACACCTGTTAACACAATATACCTGTTAACACTGACCTTAGGAAGACTGAACACCTGTTAACACAATATACCTGTTAACACTGACCTTAGGAAGACTGAACACCTGTTAACACAATATACCTGTTAACACTGACCTTGGGGAGACTGAACACCTGTTAACACTGACCTTAGGAAGACTGAACACCTGTTAACACAATATACCTGTTAACACTGACCTTGGGGAGACTGAACACCTGTTAACACAATATACCTGTTAACACTGACCTTAGGAAGACTGAACACCTGTTAACACAATATACCTGTTAACACTGACCTTGGGAAGACTGAACAACTGTTAACACAATATACCTGTTAACACTGACCTTGGGGAGACTGAACACCTGTTAACACAATATACCTGTTAACACTGACCTTGGGGAGACTGAACACCTGTTAACACAATATACCTGTTAACACTGACCTTGGGGAGACTGAACACCTGTTAACACAATATACCTGTTAACACTGACCTTGGGGAGACTGAACACCTGTTAACACTGACCTTGGGGAGACTGAACACCTGTTAACACTGACCTTGGGGAGACTGAACACCTGTTAACACAATATACCTGTTAACACTGACCTTGGGGAGACTGAACACCTGTTAACACAATATACCTGTTAACACTGACCTTGGGGAGACTGAACACCTGTTAACACAATATACCTGTTAACACTGACCTTAGAAAGACTGAACACCTGTTAACACAATATACCTGTTAACACTGACCTTGGGGAGACTGAACACCTGTTAACACAATATACCTGTTAACACTGACCCTGGGGAGACTGAACACCTGTTAACACTGACCTTGGGGAGACTGAACACCTGTTAACACAATATACCTGTTAACACTGACCTTGGGGAGACTGAACACCTGTTAACACAATATACCTGTTAACACTGACCTTAGGGAAGACTGAACACCTGTTAACACAATATACCTGTTAACACTGACCTTGGGAAGACTGAACACCTGTTAACACAATATACCTGTTAACACTGACCTTGGGGAGACTGAACACCTGTTAACACTGACCTTAGGAAGACTGAACACCTGTTAACACAATATACCTGTTAACACTGACCTTGGGGAGACTGAACACCTGTTAACACAATATACCTGTTAACACTGACCTTAGGAAGACTGAACACCTGTTAACACAATATACCTGTTAACACTGACCTTGGGGAAGACTGAACAACTGTTAACACAATATACCTGTTAACACTGACCTTGGGAGACTGAACACCTGTTAACACAATATACCTGTTAACACTGACCTTGGGGAGACTGAACACCTGTTAACACAATATACCTGTTAACACTGACCTTGGGGAGACTGAACACCTGTTAACACAATATACCTGTTAACACTGACCTTGGGGAGACTGAACACCTGTTAACACACCTGACTACCTGTTAACACTGACCTTGGGGAGACTGAACACCTGTTAACACAATATACCTGTTAACACTGACCTTGGGGAGACTGAACACCTGTTAACACAATATACCTGTTAACACTGACCTTGGGAAGACTGAACACCTGTTAACACAATATACCTGTTAACACTGACCTTGGGGAGACTGAACACCTGTTAACACAATATACCTGTTAACACTGACCTTAGGGAGACTGAACACCTGTTAACACAATATACCTGTTAACACTGACCTTGGGGAGACTGAACACCTGTTAACACAATATACCTGTTAACACTGACCTTAGGAAGACTGAACACCTGTTAACACAATATACCTGTTAACACTGACCTTAGGAAGACTGAACACCTGTTAACACAATATACCTGTTAACACTGACCTTGGGGAGACTGAACACCTGTTAACAATATACCTGTTAGAAAGACTGAACACCTGTTAACACAATATACCTGTTAACACTGACCTTGGGAAGACTGAACACCTGTTAACACAATATACCTGTTAACACTGACCTTGGGAGACTGAACACCTGTTAACACAATATACCTGTTAACACTGACCTTGGGAGACTGAACACCTGTTAACAATACTGTAACTGACCTTAGGAAGACTGAACACCTGTTAACACAATATACCTGTTAACACTGACCTTAGGAAGACTGAACACCTGTTAACACAATATACCTGTTAACACTGACCTTGGGGAGACTGAACACCTGTTAACACAATATACCTGTTAACACTGACCTTGGGAAGACTGAACACCTGTTAACACAATATACCTGTTAACACTGACCTTGGGAAGACTGAACACCTGTTAACACAATATACCTGTTAACACTGACCTTGGGAGACTGAACACCTGTTAACACAATATACCTGTTAACACTGACCTTAGGGAAGACTGAACACCTGTTAACACAATATACCTGTTAACACTGACCTAGAAGACTGAACACCTGTAACACTGACCTTGGGGAGACTGAACACCTGTTAACACAATATACCTGTTAACACTGACCTTGGGGAGACTGAACACCTGTTAACACAATATACCTGTTAACACTGACCTTAGGAAGACTGAACACCTGTTAACACAATATACCTGTTAACACTGACCTTGGGAAGACTGAACAACTGTTAACACAATATACCTGTTAACACTGACCTTAGGAAGACTGAACACCTGTTAACACAATATACCTGTTAACACTGACCTTGGGAAGACTGAACACCTGTTAACACAATATACCTGTTAACACTGACCTTAGAGAAGACTGAACACCTGTTAACACTGACCTTGGGAAGACTGAACACCTGTTAACACAATATACCTGTTAACACTGACCTAGGGAGACTGAACACCTGTTAACACAATATACCTGTTAACACTGACCTTAGGGAAGACTGAACACCTGTTAACACAATATACCTGTTAACACTGACCTTAGGAAGACTGAACACCTGTTAACACAATATACCTGTTAACACTGACCTTAGGGAGACTGAACACCTGTTAACACAATATACCTGTTAACACTGACCTTAGGGAGACTGAACACCTGTTAACACAAGATACCTGTTAACACTGACCTTGGGGAGACTGAACACCTGTTAACACAATATACCTGTTAACACTGACCTTGGGAAGACTGAACACCTGTTAACACAATATACCTGTTAACACTGACCTTAGGGAGACTGAACACCTGTTAACACAATATACCTGTTAACACTGACCTTAGGAGACTGAACACCTGTTAACACAATATACCTGTTAACACTGACCTTAGAAAGACTGAACACCTGTTAACACTGACCTTGGGGAGACTGAACACCTGTTAACACAATATACCTGTTAACACTGACCTTAGAAAGACTGAACACCTGTTAACACAATATACCTGTTAACACTGACCTTAGAGAAGACTGAACAACCTGTTAACACTGACCTTGGGAGACTGAACACCTGTTAACACAATATACCTGTTAACACTGACCCTTAGGAAGACTGAACACCTGTTAACACAATATACCTGTTAACACTGACCTTGGGAGACTGAACACCTGTTAACACAATATACCTGTTAACACTGACCTTGGGAGACTGAACACCTGTTAACACAATATACCTGTTAACACTGACCTTGGGAGACTGAACACCTGTTAACACAATATACCTGTTAACACTGACCTTAGGGAAGACTGAACACCTGTTAACACAATATACCTGTTAACACTGACCTTAGAAGACTGAACACCTGTTAACACAATATACCTGTTAACACTGACCTTGGAGACTGAACACCTGTTAACACTGACCTTGGGGAGACTGAACACCTGTTAACACAATATACCTGTTAACACTGACCTTGGGAGACTGAACACCTGTTAACACTGACCTTGGGAGACTGAACACCTGTTAACACAATATACCTGTTAACACTGACCTTGGGAGACTGAACACCTGTTAACACAATATACCTGTTAACACTGACCTTAGGAAGACTGAACACCTGTTAACACAATATACCTGTTAACACTGACCTTAGGAAGACTGAACACCTGTTAACACAATATACCTGTTAACACTGACCTTGGGAGACTGAACACCTGTTAACACTGACCTGAGACTGAACACCTGTTAACACAATATACCTGTTAACACTGACCTTGGGGAGACTGAACACCTGTTAACACAATATACCTGTTAACACTGACCTTAGGGAAGACTGAACACCTGTTAACACAATATACCTGTTAACACTGACCTTAGAGACTGAACACCTGTTAACACAATATACCTGTTAACACTGACCTTGGGAGACTGAACACCTGTTAACACAATATACCTGTTAACACTGACCTTAGGAAGACTGAACACCTGTTAACCAAACCTGTTAACACTGACCTTGGGGAGACTGAACACCTGTTAACACAATATACCTGTTAACACTGACCTTAGGAAGACTGAACACCTGTTAACACAATATACCTGTTAACACTGACCTTAGGGAAGACTGAACACCTGTTAACACAATATACCTGTTAACACTGACCTTAGAAAGACTGAACACCTGTTAACACATTCTGACCTTGGGGAGACTGAACACCTGTTAACACAATATACCTGTTAACACTGACCTTTAGGAAGACTGAACACCTGTTACACAATATACCTGTTAACACTGACCTTAGAAGACTGAACACCTGTTAACACTGACCTTGGGGAGACTGAACACCTGTTAACACAATATACCTGTTAACACTGACCTTAGAAAGACTGAACACCTGTTAACACTGACCTTGGGGAGACTGAACACCTGTTAACACAATATACCTGTTAACACTGACCTTAGGAAGACTGAACACCTGTT
>NW_028159311.1:85000-92750 GCF_964263955.1 Coregonus lavaretus | reverse complement strand
TCTATTTTAATACCATTTAGACTGAGGATGGCCTGAGGAGGAAACCTGGGTGGTTTCTCTCTATTATACATTTAGACTGAGGATGGCCTGAGGATGAAACCTGGGTGGTTTCTCTCTAGTTATACCATTTAGACTGAGGATGGCCTGAGGATGAAACCTGGGTGGTTTCTCTCTAGTTATACCATTTAGACTGAGGATGGCCTGAGGATGAAACCTGGGTGGTTTCTCTCTAGTTATACCATTTAGACTGAGGATGGCCTGAGGATGAAACCTGGGTGGTTTCTCTCTAGTTTATACCATTTAGACTGAGGATGGCCTGAGGATGAAACCTGGGTGGTTTCTCTCTAGTTATACCATTTAGACTGAGGATGGCCTGAGGATGAAACCTGGGTGGTTTCTCTCTAGTTATACCATTTAGACTGAGGATGGCCTGAGGATGAAACTGGGTGGTTTCTCTCTAGTTATACCATTTAGACTGAGGATGGCCTGAGGATGAAACCTGGGTGGTTTCTCTCTAGTTTAATACCATTTAGACTGAGGATGGCCTGAGGATGAAACCTGGGTGGTTTCTCTCTAGTTATACCATTTAGACTGAGGATGGCCTGAGGATGAAACCTGGGTGGTTTCTCTCTAGTTATACCATTTAGACTGAGGATGGCCTGAGGATGAAACCTGGGTGGTTTCTCTTATTTAATACCATTTAGACTGAGGATGGCCTGAGGATGAAACTGGGTGGTTTCTCTCTAGTTATACCATTTAGACTGAGGATGGCCTGAGGATGAAACCTGGGTGGTTTCTCTCTAGTTATACCATTTAGACTGAGGATGGCCTGAGGATGAAACCTGGGTGGTTTCTCTCTAGTTATACCATTTAGACTGAGGATGGCCTGAGGATGAAACCTGGGTGGTTTCTCTCTAGTTATTACCATTTAGACTGAGGATGGCTGAGGATGAACCTGGGTGGTTTCTCTCTAGTTATACCATTTAGACTGAGGATGGCCTGAGGATGAAACCTGGGTGGTTTCTCTCTAGTTAATACCATTTAGACTGAGGATGGCCTGAGGATGAAACCTGGGTGGTTTCTCTCTAGTTATACCATTTAGACTGAGGATGGCCTGAGGATGAAACCTGGGTGGTTTCTCTCTAGGTTATACCATTTAGACTGAGGATGGCCTGAGGATGAAACCTGGGTGGTTTCTCTCTAGTTATACCATTTAGACTGAGGATGGCCTGAGGATGAAACCTGGGTGGTTTCTCTCTAGTTATACCATTTAGACTGAGGATGGCCTGAGGATGAAACCTGGGTGGTTTCTCTCTAGTTATACCATTTAGACTGAGGATGGCCTGAGGATGAAACCTGGGTGGTTTCTCTCTAGTTAATACCATTTAGACTGAGGATGGCCTGAGGATGAAACCTGGGTGGTTTCTCTCTAGTTAATACCATTTAGACTGAGGATGGCCTGAGGATGAAACCTGGGTGGTTTCTCTCTAGTTATACCATTTAGACTGAGGATGGCCTGAGGATGAAACCTGGGTGGTTTCTCTCTATTTAATACCATTTAGACTGCGGATGGCCTGAGGATGAAACCTGGGTGGTTTCTCTCTAGTTATACCATTTAGACTGAGGATGGCCTGAGGATGAAACCTGGGTGGTTTCTCTCTATTTAATACCATTTAGACTGAGGATGGCCTGAGGATGAAACCTGGGTGGTTTCTCTCTAGTTATACCATTTAGACTGAGGATGGCCTGAGGATGAAACCTGGGTGGTTTCTCTCTATTTAATACCATTTAGACTGAGGATGGCCTGAGGATGAAACCTGGGTGGTTTCTCTCTAGTTATACCATTTAGACTGAGGATGGCCTGAGGATGAAACCTGGGTGGTTTCTCTCTATTTAATACCATTTAGACTGAGGATGGCCTGAGGATGAAACCTGGGTGGTTTCTCTCTAGTTATACCATTTAGACTGAGGATGGCCTGAGGATGAAACCTGGGTGGTTTCTCTCTAGTTTTACCATTTAGACTGAGGATGGCCTGAGGATGAAACCTGGGTGGTTTCTCTCTATTTAATACCATTTAGACTGAGGATGGCCTGAGGATGAAACCTGGGTGGTTTCTCTCTATTTAATACCATTTAGACTGAGGATGGCCTGAGGATGAAACCTGGGTGGTTTCTCCTCTAGTTATACCATTTAGACTGAGGATGGCCTGAGGATGAAACCTGGGTGGTTTCTCTCTAGTTATACCATTTAGACTGAGGATGGCCTGAGGATGAAACCTGGGTGGTTTCTCTCTAGTTATACCATTTAGACTGAGGATGGCCTGAGGATGAAACCTGGGTGGTTTCTCTCTAGTTATACCATTTAGACTGAGGATGGCCTGAGGATGAAACCTGGGTGGTTTCTCTCTAGTTATACCATTTAGACTGAGGATGGTGCTGAGGTATGAAGGAGCCTTGAGGATGAACCTGGGTGGTTCTCTCTAGTTATACCATTTAGACTGAGGATGGCCTGAGGATGAAACCTGGGTGGTTTCTCTCTAGTTATACCATTTAGACTGAGGATGGCCTGAGGATGAAACCTGGGTGGTTTCTCTCTAGTTATACATTTAGACTGAGGATGCCTGAGGATGAAACCTGGGGTGGTTTCTCTCTAGTTATACCATTTAGACTGAGGATGCCTGAGGATGAAACCTGGGTGGTTTTCTCTAGTTATACCATTTAGACTGAGGATGGCCTGAGGATGAAACCTGGGTGGTTTCTCTCTAGTTTATACCATTAGACTGAGGATGGCCTGAGGATGAAACCTGGGTGGTTTCTCTCTATTTAATACCATTTAGACTGAGGATGGCCTGAGGATGAAACCTGGGTGGTTTCTCTCTATTTAATACCATTTAGACTGAGGATGGCCTGAGGATGAAACCTGGGTGGTTTCTCTCTATTTATACCATTTAGACTGAGGATGGCCTGAGGATGAAACCTGGGTGGTTTCTCTCTATTTAATACCATTTAGACTGAGGATGGCCTGAGGATGAAACCTGGGTGGTTTCTCTCTATTTAATACCATTTAGACTGAGGATGGCCTGAGGATGAAACCTGGGTGGTTTCTCTCTATTTAATACCATTAGACTGAGGATGGCCTGAGGATGAAACCTGGGTGGTTTCTCTCTAGTTATACCATTTAGACTGAGGATGGCCTGAGGATGAAACCTGGGTGGTTTCTCTCTATTTATACCATTTAGACTGAGGATGGCCTGAGGATGAAACCTGGGTGGTTTCTCTCTAGTTATACCATTTAGACTGAGGATGGCCTGAGGATGAAACCTGGGTGGTTTCTCTCTATTTAATACCATTTAGACTGAGGATGGCCTGAGGATGAAACCTGGGTGGTTTCTCTCTAGTTATACCATTTAGACTGAGGATGGCCTGAGGATGAAACCTGGGTGGTTTCTCTCTAGTTATACCATTTAGACTGAGGATGGCCTGAGGATGAAACCTGGTGGTTTCTCTCTATTTAATACCATTTAGACTGAGGATGGCTGAGGATGAAACCTGGGTGGTTTCTCTCTATTTAATACCATTTAGGACTGAGGATGGCCTGAGGATGAAACCTGGGTGGTTTCCTCTCTAGTTATACCATTTAGACTGAGGATGGCCTGAGGATGAAACCTGGGTGGTTTCTCTCTAGTTATACCATTTAGACTGAGGATGGCCTGAGGATGAAACCTGGGTGGTTTCTCTCTAGTTATACCATTTAGACTGAGGATGGCCTGAGGATGAAACCTGGGTGGTTTCTCTCTAGTTATACCATTTAGACTGAGGATGGCCTGAGGATGAAACCTGGGTGGTTTCTCTCTAGTTATACCATTTAGACTGAGGATGGCCTGAGGATGAAACCTGGGTGGTTTCTCTCTAGTTATACCATTTAGACTGAGGGATGGCCTGAGGATGAAACCTGGGTGGTTTCTCTCTAGTTATACCATTTAGACTGAGGATGGCCTGAGGATGAAACCTGGGTGGTTTCTCTCTAGTTATACCATTTAGACTGAGGATGGCCTGAGGATGAAACCTGGGTGGTTTCTCTCTAGTTATACCATTTAGACTGAGGATGGCCTGAGGATGAAACCTGGGTGGTTTTCTCTAGTTATACCATTTAGACTGAGGATGGCCTGAGGATGAAACCTGGGTGGTTTCTCTCTAGTTATACCATTTAGACTGAGGATGGCCTGAGGATGAAACCTGGGTGGTTTCTCTCTATTTAATACCATTTAGACTGAGGATGGCCTGAGGATGAAACCTGGGTGGTTTCTCTCTATTTAATACCATTTAGACTGAGGATGGCCTGAGGATGAAACCTGGGTGGTTTCTCTCTAGTTATACCATTTAGACTGAGGATGGCCTGAGGATGAACCTGGGTGGTTTCTCTCTATTTAATACCATTTAGACTGAGGATGGCCTGAGGATGAAACCTGGGGTGGTTTCTCTCTATTTAATACCATTTAGACTGAGGATGGCCTGAGGATGAAACCTGGGTGGTTTCTCTCTATTTAATACCATTTAGACTGAGGATGGCCCTGAGGATGAAACCTGGGTGGTTTCTCTCTAGTTATACCATTTAGACTGAGGATGGCCTGAGGATGAAACCTGGGTGGTTTCTCTCTATTTATACCATTTAGACTGAGGATGGCCTGAGGATGAAACCTGGGTGGTTTCTCTCTAGTTATACCATTTAGACTGAGGATGGCCTGAGGATGAAACCTGGGTGGTTTCTCTCTATTTAATACCATTTAGACTGAGGATGGCCTGAGGATGAAACCTGGGTGGTTTCTCTCTAGTTATCCCATTTAGACTGAGGATGGCCTGAGGATGAAACCTGGGTGGTTTCTCTCTATTTAATACCATTTAGACTGAGGATGGCCTGAGGATGAAACCTGGGTGGTTTCTCTCTAGTTATACCATTTAGACTGAGGATGGCCTGAGGATGAAACCTGGGTGGTTTCTCTCTATTTAATAGCATTTAGACTGAGGATGGCCTGAGGATGAAACCTGGGTGGTTTCTCTCTAGTTATACCATTTAGACTGAGGATGGCCTGAGGATGAAACCTGGGTGGTTTCTCTCTAGTTATACCATTTAGACTGAGGATGGCCTGAGGATGAAACCTGGGTGGTTTCTCTCTATTTAATACCATTTAGACTGAGGATGGCCTGAGGATGAAACCTGGGTGGTTTCTCTCTATTTAATACCATTTAGACTGAGGATGGCCTGAGGATGAAACCTGGGTGGTTTCTCTCTAGTTATACCATTTAGACTGAGGATGGCCTGAGGATGAAACCTGGGTGGTTTCTCTCTAGTTATACCATTTAGACTGAGGATGGCCTGAGGATGAAACCTGGGTGGTTTCTCTCTATTTAATACCATTTAGACTGAGGATGGCCTGAGGATGAAACCTGGGTGGTTTCTCTCTATTTAATACCATTTAGACTGAGGATGGCCTGAGGATGAAACCTGGGTGGTTTCTCTCTAGTTATACCATTTAGACTGAGGATGGCCTGAGGATGAAACCTGGGTGGTTTCTCTCTATTTAATAGCATTTAGACTGAGGATGGCCTGAGGATGAAACCTGGGTGGTTTCTCTCTATTTAATACCATTTAGACTGAGGATGGCCTGAGGATGAAACCTGGGTGGTTTCTCTCTAGTTATACCATTTAGACTGAGGATGGCCTGAGGATGAAACCTGGGTGGTTTCTCTCTATTTAATACCATTTAGACTGAGGATGGCCTGAGGATGAAACCTGGGTGGTTTCTCTCTAGTTATACCATTTAGACTGAGGATGGCCTGAGGATGAAACCTGGGTGGTTTCTCTCTATTTAATAGCATTTAGACTGAGGATGGCCTGAGGATGAAACCTGGGTGGTTTCTCTCTAGTTATCCCATTTAGACTGAGGATGGCCTGAGGATGAAACCTGGGTGGTTTCTCTCTAGTTATACCATTTAGACTGAGGATGGCCTGAGGATGAAACCTGGGTGGTTTCTCTCTATTTAATACCATTTAGACTGAGGATGGCCTGAGGATGAAACCTGGGTGGTTTCTCTCTAGTTATACCATTTAGACTGAGGATGGCCTGAGGATGAAACCTGGGTGGTTTCTCTCTAGTTATACCATTTAGACGGAGGATGGCCTGAGGATGAAACCTGGGTGGTTTCTCTCTAGTTATATCATTTAGACTGAGGATGGCCTGAGGATGAAACCTGGGTGGTTTCTCTCTAGTTATACCATTTAGACGGAGGATGGCCTGAGGATGAAACCTGGGTGGTTTCTCTCTAGTTATACCATTTAGACTGAGGATGGCCTGAGGATGAAACCTGGGTGGTTTCTCTCTAGTTATACCATTTAGACTGAGGATGGCCTGAGGATGAAACCTGGGTGGTTTCTCTCTAGTTATACCATTTAGACGGAGGATGGCCTGAGGATGAAACCTGGGTGGTTTCTCTCTAGTTATCCCATTTAGACTGAGGATGGCCTGAGGATGAAACCTGGGTGGTTTCTCTCTAGTTATCCCATTTAGACGGAGGATGGCCTGAGGATGAAACCTCTGTTTTTTGTTTCCTCCTAGTTACACACTTTCTTATGCTTCATGTTTTGGGCACCGTGTTTAAATAAACATCTTCATGTTGCCTCAGTTTTGGATGTATTCCTTTTTTCGACAGTGTGCGGGTCTCATAATTATAAATACAGTTTATATGGGTTTCATACACATGTTCTGTATAAATAGCCTCTAAACAAATATCTGTAAACAGACCACAAAAAGTTTTCTTGGACAGCTGTGAGTGCTATTATATGATGCAATATCAGTACGTGTTGCATTTACAACTTGTCTAAAGGCTGGTTTATAGTCCATTTACAACTTGTCTAAAGGCTGGTTTATAGTCCATTTACAACTTGTCTAGAGGCTGGTTTATAGTCCATTTACAACTTGTCTAAAGGCTGGTTTATAGTCCATTTACAACTTGTCTAAAGGCTGGTTTATAGTCCATTTACAACTTGTCTAAAGGCTGGTTTATAGTCCATTTACAACTTGTCTAAAGGCTGGTTTATAGTCCATTTACAACTTGTCTAAAGGCTGGTTTATAGTCCATTTACAACTTGTCTAAAGGCTAGTTTATAGTCCATTTACAACTTGTCTATAGGCTGGTTTATAGTCCATTTACAACTTGTCTAAAGGCTGGTTTATAGTCCATTTACAACTTGTCTAAAGGCTGGTTTATAGTCCATTTACAACTTGTCTAAAGGCTGGTTTATAGTCCATTTACAACTTGTCTAAAGGCTGGTTTATAGTCCATTTACAACTTGTCTAAAGGCTGGTTTATAGTCCATTTACAACTTGTCTAAAGGCTGGTTTATAGTCCTTCTATCAACATGTCTGTAGAACATTCTATTTTCGTCCAACATCAAACTTGTCGCTGTCGTTATGGAAACAAAAGGACAGCCTCTGCATGACATCAGCAGCCTGGTGCTCCAGATAGTATACGGTCTCTATCTTAACACCAATAAACCCATCCTTTAAAAATGAATTCAGTAAATGTCTACCTAGCAAGCCCAAGGCAACTAAAAGCAATTTTTCTAAACAATGTTCAGGTTCGTTGCTAGCGAGTTAGCTTGGTGGCTAGCCAGTTCAAATAACGACCAGAGTATAGTTGACAACGTCTTAACTTTAGCTACTTTTTATTCATTATTACAGGCAAATAAACC